>NW_011487363.1:12574-22858 GCF_000754665.1 Bison bison bison | reverse complement strand
TAGACAGCATATTAAAAAGCAAAGACATACTTTGGCAACAGAGGTCTGTCTAGTCAAAGCTATGGTTTTTCCAGTAGTCATGTATGGATGTGAGAGTTAGACTATAAAGAAAGCTGAGCTCTGAAGAATTGATGCTTTTGAACTGTGATGTTGGAGAAGACTCTTGGACAGTAAAGAGATCCAACCAGTCAATCCAAAAGGAAATCAGTCATGAATATGGAAGGACTGATGCTGAAGTTGAAACTACAATACTTTGGCTACCTGATGTGAAGAACTGACTCATTGGAAAAGATCCTGATGCTGGGAAAGATTTAAGGCAGGAGGAGAAGGGGACGACAGAGGACGAGATGGTTGGATAGCATCACCGACTCAATGGACATGAGTTTGAGCAAGCTCTGAGAGTTGGTGATGGACAGAAAAGCCTGGGGTGCTGTGGTCTGTGGAGTCACAAAGAGTCGGTCACAACTGAGAGGCTGAACTGAAGTGAACTGGGTCAGCTGTGGGTAGCAATGAGGCAAACAGACTTTCCCTGTCTCGTTCCTGGTCCCTGAGGTAGCAAGCATTGGGTGAGAATTGGTAGACAGTGGCTTAAAAGAAGCTTACTGTTACCTGGGGTGTGGGCCACTGTAGGAAGTTTGAGGGCATTGATTCTAAGACAAGGAAGATCCCAGCAACTCAACTGAAGCTCATTTTCTGTCCCTTTTTGCTGTCCCAAGAAATCTACTAACTGTATGCCAGGAAGATTAATACACATGGTTCTGAGATCTCCCCTTTACTTCCTATAAATCTATTATGCACAAAACATTAATAACTGGGCTTTCTTATACTAGAATAACTTCCCCTACTCTGTCTGGGTTCTATCTAAAGGATGTACCAGTGATACAGCTCCTGTCTTTGTTGTATCTTCATGTAACCAGTTAAAAGTTAAACTATTTGAAGAAGATGAATGGATGCTCTGTCTCTCTTTGTCCTTCCTCATTGATATCTGTATTTTGTTTATGCATTTGCCGTGCAAGCAAGCCCCAGATATCTACCAATTCGCAAACCATTTGTTTCTTTGTGACTCAGGAAAATGTGTTCTCATATAAATTTACAGCTGAATTAACCAGAAAGGAAGATAAAAGGAAGAGAAAGAAAAGAGTACATGAAGCAGCAAGCTCGGGAAACAATAGGGAGATAGAAGGACGGGAAATAGAAGAAAAAGCAAGTACCTTAGAGTTAAGTGGAGGATCATGAAAATAGTAATCATTTATATAATGATCTTTATTTTTAAGAAAAGCAAAGTCTTTCTTTCATAGGTAATTTTAGTAATTTCAGTGAAGAAGAAGAAAAGGGATTAATGATTCAATGTTTTCTAGGCATAAGTACCTGGAAGTAAAGTGTTTTCTTGATTTTTTTGAGAGAGAAAGGAAAACCAAGGTAGGATGTAAAAAATAAATTAAATGAAAGATGAGTTTTATTGGGGTAGCTCAGCTGGTAAAGAATCCGCCAGCAATGTGGGAGACCTGGGTTAGATCCCTGGGTTGGAAAGATCCTCTGGAGGAAGACATGGCAACCCACTCCAGTATTCTTGCCTGGAGAATCCCCATGGGCAGAGGAGCCTGGCATGTTGCAGTCCATGGGGTTGCAAAGAGTCAGACACGACTGAGCAGCAAAGCACAGCACACTATAAAAGGTCAAACACAGTGTTCAAATTACATGAAGGCTCACTTTCAGAGTGTTATGTGATGCAAACAGACATCTTGGTCCTTGATTATTTTATTAGTTGTCAATCAGCGGCATCACAGAAATCCAAAATAATTAGAAATTAATTCATTCACAAAAAGCCAGTATTTTTTTTCAAGTGACTTTGTGTCTATTTTTAAGTAAGTTATTCCAAAACACAAGAATACTGCTATGTCAAAATAAGCAGCCTGTGGAACAGAAGAAAACATTTTAATTATTTTGAATTAAAAAGTCTCAAATGATCTTGGCAAGGAAGTGCTGCTTCTTTCAGGTTATTTTTATTTAAGCTTAATTTTTTTAAAATCTAGCACATAGAAGAATTTTGAAGGTTAAGCTTTAAAGTACTACCATCTTCAAACCCAAAAATCTGCTTTTAGGAACTGACATAACTTCACATCTTGATTTTATACAAATATTCCCTTTATAATTTCAAGCAGAACTTGCTAGCAATTTTTTTCTTTTGAAGTAGTTTATGATCACTGACATTGAGCTACCATGCTATTAGAAGGGAGTCATATTTCCCAAATTACCCTAGAATATTCTATGGCTAAAAGGTTTAAAAATGGAATATCTTGTACAGAACGTGTGTTAGTGTTTGACTTTAGTGTTTAAATAAATATATTGTCCCATTCTGTGTTGGAGCAATCACCTGGAAGATTAACGAAAGTGGCAGTAATTTATTTCAAAGTCAGAGAGAACAAAATAAAGGCCTGCTGGAGATGAAGGCTCTTTCCCTTCCTTGAAGAATAGAAATGGGTGAACCACTGGGTGAAGGAGTGAAAAGGAAAGAACAATTTACAATCATCAGAATATAAAAATTTGCAAATGTAAACTCCTGGTACCAAAAGGTACAAGGAAGTGTGAAATAGGGAATGAAATTTCTTAGTAATACTCAAGGTCCCTGTGGGATAGTGCAGTTGCTGCAGGTGATGTAATGCTTGATATAAAAGACTGCTATTCAGTTCCTTGACCTGCGTTTTAAGAGCAGCCCAGGCAGAAACATGCATAGGCAGTGAAGGTGATCAAAAAAATTATGGCACTTTTTCCAATCTGTGTCTTAAAATCAATTTGGCCTCAGTTTCCATAGCTGCTTACCAAATAATAATATCAGCTGCATTCAATTTCTAGACAAATAGCCATTTTGTCTAAGAAATGAAGAAATTAGAAATTCATTTAAAAAGGTTAATGGGTAGCTCAGTGGTAAAGAATCCAGCTGCCAATGCAGGAGACGTGGGTTCATTCCCTGGGTTGAGAAGATCCCCTGGAGAAGGAAATGGCAACCCCCTCCAGCATTCTTAACTGGAGAATTCCATGGACAGAGGAGCCTTGTGGGCTACTACAGTTCATGGGATCACAAAGAATCAGACATGACTGAATATGTACACACACAAATTACCTTAGGGAATTGATAATAGGATTTTACCACTGATTCATTCCAATAAGTACGGTCTGTTTGTCATCACTGGAGAGCTGTGCAATGAGATTTTGAATGAATCCCTGGTTCCAAGTCTAGAACCTAATTGACAGGTGTTCATTTCAGTATGATAGAAGAGAATTAGAATTTAAATTCAAATTCTAGCAGATGGTACTGTCACAGATAATAAATTACACTGTCAGTGATAGATATAATTCCCATGTTAAATCAGAGATTAACACTAAGGCAAAATGTAGTAGAGCATCATAAGAGGATATGCACTAAGGAAGAGAAGTTCTAATTTTGAAATGAGATTGAGAGAATCAATAAAGGACCATTAGTGTTTTTCAGAATCACTCAGAAAATTACTTTGCAAAATCAGTGTGAGCTGGAGCAAGATAAGTATCTTAATATTTTTAAAAATTACATTTGGTTTGCCCATGTTTCATACAAAAAATTAATACCTTGCTAATCTAAAACATAAATATTAAAATTTGAAAAGAATTTATACAAATATTCAAGAAGCAGAAATTGACTCTACATTAAATTTATATGCTAGAGTTTACCACTTAATAAATTGCCAAACCCTTTTGTTATTTATTATCACAACAGTATTATTTCTTTTTCAAAAGTGCTATATTATCAGCAGAGTTGTGGTGTTTATTTTAGTATAACATTGAGTAATTTATCTTTTTTAGTATAATCATTTTCACCATGAATCTATTTGCTCTACCTTTTAGCATCCTATTTACTTTTCAGCTGTTAAATGTATAAAAAACTATGATTTGTTCACAAGTTGTAGAAAATATAAAACATTTTCATTCACAGCAAGTTTTAAGTTATGTCCTATTCAAGATATTCTGGAAGCGACTTAAAATATATTGTTTAGTTCCTTCAAATGACCTTCTGTTTAACTCAAAGCAAAGGAACTTTGCAATAAGTAACTGCAAGGTCTATACTACAGCAAGAAATGCCATGATGCCAGAGGAATGTGAGGAAACCATATGGCTTCCACCTGTCCCTCAGATAACTGTGTTTACAACACAGATACCGAATGTCTTGTGACAGCTAAGTGTGTGGTGGAGATTGGTCCTTGTCAAGACATAGCAATGTTTCTCTGTTCTCAAAACTACCATAAGTGATTTTCAGATAAGATGATTTGTCGTTACCTCCAGGTTATTTCTATCCTATGTGGAAGCATCTAGATTAGCAGATACTATTGTGTTATAAGCCTCTGGAAGAATTGTTACTCAAATTTTGTTCCCACTAAAGTTGAATTGCTGTACAGATTTAGAAGTTGACTTTGGTGTTTGGGTCAACACACTTGGATCCTGCTCTTTCAAGAAGGAAATTTATTTCATCTGCATAGTGTGAGAGTTTAGGGACTAATTCATAGATTTTAATGGCCTTTTCATTTACTGCACCGTATGAGGTGACAATCACTGTTTGTTTTGTTCTGCCTAAATTTGATTTTATATCATCTTCACATATGGCACTTCAGCATTATCACCACTGGGCTTTCCCCATAGGAGCTGTGTACTCTTGTTTTACAGCTGCACTTGTGACACAGTACATAGAGAATGGCACTGGATAACTGAGCCTGTCAAGAAAGGATGGACAGAGAAGAAAATGGATGTGTTGTTTCTTTGTCATTCAGCTTCACTATCAAACTACTTTCACAATGTGACTAGTTATTTGGTGAAGATAAGATTTTCCAGCTAAATTTCTATGACTGAAATGGTTGCACCTCAATCTTGTATAAATATGAGTATGTATTTGATTCTTAGTAATATGCCACTGGCTCATTTAAATGCCTAGCAGAGTCTCAGGCTACCAACAATCATGTGACAGGACAAAAAACTCAAGCCTGGACTTCGAGAAAAAAATATACGTATATCATCATTATTGTTCCAGTTATGGCATGTATATTTATTGTTCACACCATCTATTGAGAGCTTTCCATGTCAGGCACTGAACTCAGCCCAGTTCCAAATATAATTTCACTGAATCTTGGCAACAGCTCTGTGAGTTTTAGTCTACAATTAGCGTCACTTTACTGATGAGGAAAATGAGGGTCAGTGAAGTTAAGTAATTTTACCAAGGTATATGATTAAATGAGACTAGAATTAGAACCAGACTCCAGACCCCAAGCTATGCAGTGCTGTTTCCCATAGCTATGCACTTTATTTTTCAGGTATCTTTCAATTGTATTCCAAAGAGAGAAATAAATGAATTTTTTAGATCATCTCCATGCCCTTTATCCATCCTTTCCATAAGCATAACTATTTCAGGAGTTGACTTTGTCTTGAAGACAGTATGTCAAATTTTATACTCAGATAAAGGTCGCTGAAGTAGTGAGCATGTGCCTATGGGATGAATTTGTCTACTGTGAATTGTATATCATCCCAACACTGTGGTTAGAGTGACTATATTTACTATGTGGACTGGGGTGGAAATGAGGAATGGATAATTGTGCTGCAGCACTAAAAACCTATTATAAAATTTGCCTGAGAATTCATGAAGTTTGCAAAATATCCTGTAGCAGTTACATTCATATTCCTGAATATTGTTGGCTTCTTCGTTTAATTAAGTACCCTATTTAAAAGCCATATAAAATGCATTATGCTCTATGTATCTTTTGACATACGGCCAATTGTATATAATATTCTCAAGTTTGCCAGCTGTGTTTCAGGAACAAAAATGTTTTGTTTTCAGACATCTTGATAGAAATCCTAAAGTTTGGAAGAAAACAGAACTTCTTGAAAATGTGATTTTTTTTCTTTAACCACCAGAAACTCTGTGATATTAAAAAAAGAAAAGTCCTTGATTTTACCATAATGGCATCCTTATTGTTTCTCAATAATAGCACATTGCCAAATTGTATTCAGCTTATTTTCTACCATGACTTCTTGTTAGTCCCTTTACTTTTTGTTTCAGGATCTAACAGAATAAAGAATGCTTCTCTGATCTGGGCCAGACTGTGCTTTGCTGTGTTAATCACAAAAAGAAAATTTTAGGACCTACGGAGACTGGTTAAGGGATTTAGACCCTAAGAAATGTCATGTCTAAAACATAATTAAATGTTATTTTCAGTGTTGTCTTCCATCTGCCTTAAGGACAGACTCTTCACTTACACAAATTGCTTAGAGCTGGTGACTGGGACCGATGGTAGGTGGGTAGCTGAGTGGTGATGGGGGGGTGCTAGTGCCTTTACGCTGAGCCTTGGAACTCTGGTTCAGAGGGGGTTCTGACCCCCTTTGTTACCTCTACCAAAGGAGAGAATGGGAACCTATGACGATATGTATTTCCAATCTCTGCCAAGGGTATGATCGTATTAGACTAGTGTTTTGTAGACTCTAGATTGTAACCCACTGGTGGGTCATGAAATCAGTTTAATGAGTTTGACCAGCATTTTAAAAATAATTTGAAATAGGGTTTACTGCACATTTTCAAACTTCTGTTTCAGCTGTGTGTGTGTGTCTCTATGTGTGCTGGGTCATGATATAAAATGTATTTCTTACTGTTGGCTGCAAAATGACAAGCGTGAGAGCTACTGCATTTGGACATGTCAGTTATGACATTCTTTGGCTTTGTTTCAGAAGTCTTCCCCTCCTCCCCTGCCCCCGAGTAAATTAGGGAGTTAAACAAATAAGTAGGATTTCTAAGCAAAGGACTTCAAGCTGCCAGTTTGCATACGTTGCTCATTCTTATCAGTGTAGATATGCATTTTGGTAGAAGACCATCACCTTTGCATTGTAGGGAAAAAAAACATATCTTGCATAAGAAAAGCAGTTATAATTGATCAATATCTTCTATTTGCATAGGGGGAAAAATAAACTAATTATATACCAGAAGCAAGAGATTCAAATCTAAGTGAAAAAATTTCACCAATACTTATAATGAACAAAGCACAGCACTGACAAGAGAAGAGGGTCAAGAATAGAAAAAGAAATGACACCCAGGCTCTGCTGTCAAAGATATTTACAGTCTACTGAGAGAGACTTGGAAAGCAATAATTCAAGGGAACAACCAGTGTGGGATTGTTCAAGTCCTTGGTCTATTGAGCCTCAAATCCATCCCTCACACTGCTCTGCTCTGCTCTGTGTCATGATGGGTTGACCCCTATAGGTGGCATTTCCAAGGTTCTTTTGTCAACTTGCTTTTATATGGGTTTGAGCTATGAAAGCTCCTGGTAAGATATCAGAGGACAGGAAGGTGAAGTCATGATACTCTTCTCCCTCCTTCTTGGTGTCCCTGACACCAGCTCCCTTTTATAGAAGCCTGCTGTGGTTCCAGGTTCCTCTCAGTAGCTCTGACCCTTGGGTTCCAGTTCTGGTTACCTCTGCACTTCCCTTGGCCTTATTGTCCAGTTACTGTAGCAAATTCCTGTTTATGTTCATTTCTTGATTGCTTCACCATCCTCTGTTGGCCTCTCAGAGATTTTTTATGAGTTGTGTTAGATTCCCTTTGTTTTGGGTACTCAGCGTTGTTTCTCTTTTCCTGCTTAGGCTCTGATTAATATATGACTTTAGAATGAGATATTTGTGCATCATTATTATCATTACAATGTGTGTTTGTGTGTTCAGTCGCTAACTCATCTGACTCTTTTGTGACCCCATGGACTGTAACCTGCTAGGCCCTTCTGTCCATGGGATTTTCCAGGCAAGAATATTGGAGTGGGTTGCCATTTCCTCCTTCAGGGGATCTTTCCCGCCCAGGGGTTGAACCTGCGGCTCCTGATGTGTCTCCTGCATTGGCAGGCAGATTTTTTACCGCTAAGCCACCGGGGAAGCCCTATCATAACAACAAATGAAGTGAAAGTCACAGTCGTGTCTGACTCTTTGCTACTAATTTAATGCTTACATATGTCAGGTATTATTCTAATTATTATTTATATACTAACAGCTCTATTTCACAGATGAGGAAACTGAGGCACACAAAGGCTACCTAGTTTGCCCATGGTCATATGACTAGTAAAGCATTGCCTTGCTTTGATTTTCAGGTTGGATTTTTTTTTTCAACTACTGATTACTTTACTCATAGAATTCTTCTATTAGGTATAAGTATTCCTCAAATTTATCATATATTTTGTAAATTCAGGTATCTTTTTATTTATTTGAATCATCATTGATATACACTATTATGTTAATTTCAGATGTATAACATACTGATGTGACACTTATATACACTATGAATTGATCACCTAGATAAGTCTAGTATGTAACCATCTGTGACCATGCAAAGTGACTGAAATATTATTGACTACATTCCTTATGCTATATATTACCATCCCATGACTTACTCTGATTTTACAACTGAAAGTTTGTACTTTTTACTTCCCTTCATCTATTTTGCCAATCTTCACTCTTCTCCCAGATTTTAGTATTTTTTTATACTGAAGCGTTGCTTGATTGATGTAAATGAAAATGTATTAAGCATCTATTATATACCAAACACTATAAATAGGTGCTATGGTTGCAAAAGACATGATTAACTGTGCTCCATAAATAAACAGCCCTTCTTCCAATCTGATTTTAAAAGTGTGATGTCACTGCTAAAAATCAAGGACTAAAATCAAGTGAAATAGACATCCAAATCCCAGTCAAGTGAGATCTAGATGGTTGCCTGGAAATGATATCAGTTTACTTTTGAAATAAACTGGCATTCAGAAATATTGCTCTCTGATTCTCAAAGAAATCATTTGCAGCCTTGTCCTGAAAACCAGTACTCCTTAATTTGTCCGTTTGAAGTAAACATTCATTTTAGTACCAGGGTGAATCAGGTCGGTGAAGCAATATTTCCTTTTTAGCTAAGCAATCATTGATACACAACATTATGGTTGTTTCTCATTACTGTAGTTTGGGGAGCTACTTTTCTCAAACTTTCTCAATCAATATAATATAAATCTATCAGCTACCATCCAAACAACCCTCTGGGTATGGATTATTCAGTATGCATACAAGGCTACTCATATTATGGACTGAAATGTAAAATCGAGCAGAATAATGTGCACACAGCTGTTTTATATTTAGTTGATTTTCTAAAGAGAGCTAATTTGTTGTAGGGACTGAGGGCATTACTAAGATTTATTTCAAGTTTCGGATGAGACAAAATTATTGTTTGAAGGTGAAACTTTAGTCTCCACTCAACTTGAACAGACATTACTTCTGGATTTCTTAATGTTGGATGGACTAAAGTGTTTGATATATTAGCACACACAAAGATAATAAGGCTTCACCACACCTCCTCCCTCTGTGAAACCAACATCTTAAAATTCCTACTTTCCTTTTATAATGATAAATGTAAATAAAAGCAAAGGTGATAAGAATATCACTTGAACTTGAAAATGGTCTATGTGAAAATTAGACGGCGACTATATAACAAAATGCAGTGTTCACCTTGTTCTTAGATTTATATATTAACTAAATGCTCTGACAGAAAGTAGGGCTGTTCAATGGATACCTAATGCATGGAAGTTGTTTTCATTTATGTATATTTTCCCCTTGGGCAAAAATGAAGCACAGAAGAAGGGAGAAAAAAAACCCTGAGGGGAGGAAAATATCATCCTCTAGTTTCAAAATTAACTGGTGTTCTCTCTCAAAACTACTGTATGGTAGAAAACCTTGTAAGAAGAGAATCAGCATGAACCATTATGCAGGAGAACTACAACTTCTAAAATGGATGAAGTTAGTAACCCCGAATGGTACAGTAATGTATTGGTTGTGAAACCTACATCTACTTTCTCAGGAGGTTAACAGGGTAAGAGTGTTAGTTATAACATTGGAAAAAATAATTGTAACAATGGAAAAATATATGGACCAGAATTATTTAATTTTATCAATGGATATTTTAACTTATTGAGAAATCTAAATTTTAGAGGAATGCTAGTGTCACTTCATATGAATAGCAAAAAGAGATAAGAAAGCCTTCCTCAGCAATCAATTCAAAGAAAAAGAGGAAAACAACAGAATGGGAAAGACTAGAGATCTCTTCAAGAAAATTAGATATACCAAGGAAACATTTCACGCAAAGATGGGCTCAATAAAGGACAGAAATGGTATGGACCTAACAGAAGCAGAAGATATTAAGAAGAGGTGGCAAGAATACACAGAAGAACTGTACAAAAAAGATCTTCACAATCAGAT
>NW_011487363.1:9997-11225 GCF_000754665.1 Bison bison bison | reverse complement strand
GGGGCAGGAGGAGAAGGGGACGACAGAGGATGAGATGGCTGGATGGCATCACTGACTCGATGGATGGGAGTCTGAGTGAACTCCAGGAGTTGGTATGGACAGGGAGTCCTGGCGTGCTGCGATTCATGGGGTTTCAAAGAGTCGGACAGGACTGGGCGACTGAACTGAACTCAACTCAACTGAGTCTCACTTCATAAGAATTCCTGTTGTTCTTGTTGGCTCATTATGAAGACCTGGATTCATTGTTTAATTTGAGACACTAGCAAGTAGAACACGTACCTATTTTTTGCTTCTAAATAAGCAGGTATGTTATCCATGTTATGGAATAAGATTTTATTTAAACACCTTGCTTGTATTAGTGACCCATTAAATGTATAGTGAAACAAATGCTATAATTGAACAACTTTAAAAGCAATGTTGTTTAATAATAGGAACTCATCTATACAGTTCAAATATTAGTACAGGGCCTGAAGAAAAAAAAAAGGATGCAAACAAGCTAAGTTATAAGCAAAAATTAATAGTTTATGTGCCACTATTACTATTTGATTTCTTTGCTCTGTTATGTTCACTGCCATTTTCACAAGGAATCTAATGGTTTCTATCTCCTAAATATCTTTCTAAACTATACATTTACTTCCATTCTCAGAGCCTCTACACTGGATCATGTCATCTCTCACGTGGACCATTACAATATGATTCCAAACAGTACTATTCCCTTCAAACGAGTCCTTCTCTAATCCTTTCTAATTCATTTTCCATTCTTTAGTCAATGTGTTATTTCTAACACATTTAATCATATCAATTCTCTGCTCAAAACACTTCAGTGTTTCTCCTTCTTCCTCAGGGTGAAGTTCTAAATTTTTAATATAACTTATTAGTTCCCACCCAATCTAACTTTGGCTTGTTATCTCTGAGGTTTAAACACAGTCAAGGTAGATATTCTTAGAAGATCGAAATAACCAATTTTTTAGTGCATTTCATTAAAAAGTACCTTTTTATAATGTTCATGGTATTCCTGAGGCAATAATACTGAAGTGGTTTGCCATTCTCTTCTCCAGTGACCACTCTAATGGCAGAAATCAAAGAGGAACTAAAGAGCCTCTTGATGAGGGTGAAAGAGGAGAGTGAAAAAGCTGATTTAAAACTCAACATTCAAAAAACTAAGGTCATGGCATCCGGTCCCATCACTTCATAACAAATAAATGGGGAAAATGTGGAATAGTGACAG
>NW_011487363.1:8946-9799 GCF_000754665.1 Bison bison bison | reverse complement strand
CTTGGACAGGAAGGAGATCAAACCAGTCAATCCTAAAGGAAATCAACCCTGAATATTCATTGGAAGGACTGATGCTGAAGCTCCAGTACTGTAGCCACCTGATGTGAAAAGTCAACTCATTGGAAAAGGCCCAGATGCTGGGAAAGATTGAGAGCAAGAGGAGAAGGGGATAACAGAAGATGAGATGGTTGTGACACCATGGACTGTAGCCCTCCAGGCTCCTCTGTCCATGGGATTTGCCTGGCCAGAATGGTGGTATGGGTTGCCATGCACTCCTCCATGGAATCTTCCCTACACAGGGAAGATCTCACAGTGTGTCCTGCATCTCCTGCATTGCAGGCAGATTCTTTATCACTGAACCACTTGGGAAGCCCTTGTCAGCCCTTAAAGAAGATCAAATTCCATTAGAGATGAGTGGAGTACTCCCTTCTCTGATGAAGGATAAATTTTGGCAAGCTATTTGAAGTCTGAATCCTATTTGGGACTTCAAGGAATTCCTGTTAACAGGTATCTCAACTTTAAGTTTCTCCAAAGATTTTGGTCAAGGCAGAATAGGGTGAAGTAAGCTCCTCCTCAAGAAGTTATTCTGCAGACGGTGACTGCAGACAGGAAGTCATTCTTGAGGAGGAGCTCTGGACTCTCCAGATTGATATTTAGTAGTGGCCAGTGAGCCCAAATTACCTGGATTTACAGTCTTTTCCCTGAAAATCTGTTTTTGGAGTCTCTCTTCTCTACCTTGACAAATGTATCTCTTCAGGTGGGCCCTAGTTCTACTTAGAATAGTATTTTAGGTACCAGATTACATCACCTTTTCTGGGTTTCTTTTAATAAATTTTATCTTAAGTAACTTTCT
>NW_011487363.1:5429-6502 GCF_000754665.1 Bison bison bison | reverse complement strand
CACTGACTCGATCGAAGTGAGTCTGAGTGTACTCCAGGAGTAGGTGATGGACAGGGAGGCCTGGCGTGCTGCAATGCATGGGGTTACAAAGAGTCAGATATGACTGAGTGACTGAACTGAACTTACTCAGGGAGGGGCTTCCCTGTTGGCTCAGATAGTAAAGAATGCCTGCAATGCCAGAGACCAGGATTCAATCCCTGGGTTGGGAAGATCCCCTGGAGAGGGGAAAGGCTACCCACTCCAATATTCTTGCCTGGAGAATTCCGTGGACAGAGGAGGCTGGTGGGCTATGGTTCATGGACTCACAAAGAGCCAGACACGACTGAGCACCTAACACTTTCACTATGTTTGCTCAGGAATGTTGTAGGACTAAAAAAGATTCAGCCATTGAACATTTCACCTTTTTTTTAACATAGATGTTTAAGGGAAAATAATAAAACAGTATTCACAAAAGTTTTGTGGTTCCTTCTTTTACTTCTACTTTATTTCTACTTCTAGGTCAACTTAAAAAATCACAGTAGTATTTAAAAGTCACTTTAGGGAAGATGTTGATCAACAAAGACGTGTCTTTTCACCTTTTCATGAATCAAGATGAGACATTTTGTCTTTTTCACTCTCTGACTACTCTTTATCTTCAGAAATTGTTTATTCTTTGTCTAGAAAACTCCCCTTGACCTTGTTTGTTCACCATAAGACCTTTGGAATTTCTTTATCCTTTCTCTAAAAATAACCATTCAGCGCAAAGAAATCTATCTAGCAAATAGGTATCATGTTATCATGTAATATTTTGGGATAATTAAATTAGTTTAAATATGAAGTATTTTTTTTATTTGACATGACTGAGCTTAGTACCTAAAGGCTCAAATCACCCTCAACTAAATTGACAAAAATTGGAAAATGAAAACATAGTTTCTAGACTTAGAGTGTATATATAAAATCAACAAAGCCTGACTTTTTCTTTCATTATATATTAGCTTTGCTCCCCTTACAATTATCACCAAATAATTACTTACCTCATATATACTAGAGTATCACATCACACAACTTTATGAGACTCTTTTTGTGTATGCAAT
>NW_011487363.1:4252-5329 GCF_000754665.1 Bison bison bison | reverse complement strand
GCTTCCGTCTATGGGGTCGCACAGAGTCAGACACGACTGAAGCGACTTAGCAGCAGCAGCAGCAGCAGACTTATCTTGGCTAGGAAGATTGATCATTTCTTCTAGAAATATTACCTCTTTAAGACTTTTAGAACTCTTATTAAGAAACTACAGACCTAAAACAAACAAACAAACAAAAGACACTTGAGCAAATGTTTACTGATACATATGTTTATGTTGAATATAGCTCCCCAACCCCCAGTCTCAACACTGTGAATATAATTCATTCGGCTGCTATCATTGCACATTGCCTCTTGTTATGTTTGCATTCATTTGTTTTACCATTAAAAACTTGAGTAAATGATTCACCTCTTTAAATTGTTGGTATTCTACCTGGCAGGCTGCAGTCCCTGGGATCGCGAAGAGTCCGACACGACTGAGCAACTTCACTTTCACTTTTCACTTTCATGCACTGGAGAAGGAAATGGCAACCCACTCCAGTGTTCTTGCCTGGAAAATCCCATGGATGGAGGAGCCTGGTGGGCTGCAGTCCATGGGGTCACACAGAGTCGGACACGACTGAAGTGACTTAGCAACAGCAGCAGCTGCATTCTAAGATTTTGTACATATTGTTAATTTCTCATGTAACCGTACTCCATCTTGTGTTCCATAAAGTGCTATGGGCTGAATAGTGTCAATCTAAAATTCATATTTTGAAATCCTAACCCTCAGAGCCTCAGTATATGACAGCATTTAGAAATAGTGTCATTAAACAGATAATTAAGGAGGGCACAAATCCAATATGACTGGTATCTTTATGCAAAGAAGAGATTAGGGCACAGACATGTTCAGAGGGATGACCACATGAAGAAAACTGGTAGAGGAAGACCATCTACAAGGCAAGGAGGGAGACTGAGGAAGAAACCAACTCTGCTGACACCTAGATCTTGGACTTCTAGCCTTCAGAACTGTGAGGAAATAAATTTCTGTTGTTTAAGCCATCCAGTCTGTAGTACTTTGTCATAGCAGCCCTACTAAACTATTATATATATAGTTAGCCATCTGTTTAGTGATTTGTGTATAGATCATAAGTATCTT
>NW_011487363.1:0-604 GCF_000754665.1 Bison bison bison | reverse complement strand
AAGTTGGCTTAAAACTCAACATTCAGAAAACTAAGATCATGGCATCCAGTCCCATCACTTCATGGCAAATAGATGGATAAACGATGGAAACAGTGACAGACTTCATGTTTTTGGGCTCCAAAATCACTGCAGATGGTGACTGCTGCCATGAAATTAAAATATGCTTCCTCCTTGGAAGAAAAGTTATAACCAACCTAGACAGCATATTAAAAAGCAGAGACATTACTTTGCTGACAAAGTTTCATGTAGTCAAAGCTATGGTTTTTCCAGTAGTCATGTATGAATGTGAGAGTTGGACTAAAATGAAAGCTGAGCACTAAAGAATTGATATTTTTCAACTGTGGTGTTGGAGAAGATTCTTGTGAGTCCTTTGGATGGCAAGGAGACCCAACCAGTCAGTCCTAAAGGAAATCAGTCTGAATGTTCATTGGAAAAGACCCTGATGTTGGGAAAGATTGCAGCCGGGAGGAGAAGGGTTCGACAGAGGATAATATGGTTGAATTGCATCACCAACTCAATGGACATAATTTTTGAGTAAACTCCAGGAGTTGGTGATGGACAGGGAGGCGTGCTGCAGTCCATGGGGTCACAAAGAGTTGGACAC
>NW_011487362.1:4737-5110 GCF_000754665.1 Bison bison bison | reverse complement strand
GGGGAGTCTATGTCCCCTCCCTCTTGAATCTGGTGGCCTGTGATTATAGCTGAAGTGACACTGTCTGACTTCTGGAGGATAGGTCATTGAAGGCCATTGAGTTTCCTCTTCGATCTCTCTTGAGAGTCTGGTTCTTAGAACTCAGTGACTATGCTACAGGGATGCCCAAGACACATGGATGGGCCCACGTGTAGGTGTTCCAGCTGATGGCCCCTGCTGAGGTCCCAGCCAAAGCTCCCAGATGTGTGACTGAGGGAGCCTCCAGAGGATTCCAGGTCCCAGTCTTTGAGACAGAGGATGAGATGGCTGGATGGCATCACTGACTCGATGGACGTGAGTCTGAGTGAACTCCGGGAGTTGGTGATGGACAGGG
>NW_011487362.1:0-485 GCF_000754665.1 Bison bison bison | reverse complement strand
ACACATGGGGCCAGAATGAGTGTTGCCAGTGGGTGGCTGAATATCGAGTGCCTCATATGGCTCATGTATATTTAGCTTATTATGAATATTTAGTGCCTCAGGTGCCTTAAATATATTTAGTGGCTCATGAATATTTCGTGTCTCTTGTATATTTAGTACCTCATGAATATTAGGAATCCCTTGCTCCTTCCATCTCTCTTTATTTCTCTTCAATTCTCTGTTCTGTGTTATCGGCATAACATCTATCCCTGGTTACAAAAGTATCAGCGGCAAATTTTATCCAGCCTACTTGTGTGGGCTTCCCTGAGGGCTCAGCTGGTAAAGAATCCACCTGCAATGCGGAAACCTGGGTTCGATCCCTGGGTTGGGAAGATCCCCTGGAGAAGGGAAAGGCTACCCACTCCAGTATTCTGGCCTGGAGAATTTCATGGACTATATAGTCCATGGGGTCGCAAAGAATCGGACACGACTGAGCGACTTTCGCA
>NW_011487361.1:4953-5285 GCF_000754665.1 Bison bison bison | reverse complement strand
AATCTATGACAAAGGAGGCACAAATATACAACGGAGAAAAGACAGTCTCTTCAATAAATGGTGTTTGGAAAACTGGACAGCTATGTGCCAAAAGAATCAAACTGGACTACTCTCTCACACCATGCACAAAAAGAAATTCAAAGTGGTTTAAAGACTTAAATGGCAAGACCTGAAACCATAAAACTTCTAGAAAAGAACATAGGCAATAAGCTCTTTGACATGACTTCTAATATTTCTTTCAATATGTCTCTTCAGGTAAGGGAAAGAAAAGCAAAAATAAATAAATGGGACTATATCAAACTAAAAAGCTTTTGCACACCAAAGTAAACAAT
>NW_011487361.1:0-667 GCF_000754665.1 Bison bison bison | reverse complement strand
AGTTTTGATTTGCATTTCTCTCATAATTAGTGATACTGACCATCTTTTCATGTGCTTTTTAGCCATCTGAGTGTCTTCTTTGAAGAAGTGTCTACTTAGATCTTGCACCCACTTTTTGATTGGGGTGTTTGTATTCTTGATATTGAGCTACATGAGCTGTTTATATATTTCAGAGATTAATCCCTTGTCAATTCTTGCCCTATCCATCAGGATGTCTCACTGAGCTTAGGACATCCAAAACTGAACTCTTGGTCAGCTCTCCAAAACTCATTTCCTGCTTATCATCCATTCCCCCTGTTTCAGGAGTGTCCAGAATGATTAGTGTCGAAAACCTGGATGTCATTCCTGACCACTCGCTCTTCCTCCCCACTTATGTGCAGTCAGGTGCTAAGTCCTACTCCAGACCATGTGTCAAATCCGTCTCCTTCTCTCCCTCCTGCCTTCCACCATCCAGCCCTATAACCATCCTCTCTCACCAGAACCCCCACCACCCCCCAGCCAAGAGCTTCCCCTAGCTTCTTCTTTTGTCCCCTGTAGTCCATGTCTTAGAGTTTTCTCCTTGAGAATAAATTAGGTCAGGTCAGCTCTCTCCTTAAAACCTCCCAGCAACTCTCCATTGGATTAAGAATAAGTGAGAGAAATAGAAGAAGCAGTGAAGAGTTCCAAG
>NW_011487360.1:4732-5036 GCF_000754665.1 Bison bison bison | reverse complement strand
GTGGGGTGCCATTTCCACAATTGCCAATGTATAGACCTGGCTGGGTTTGTCAGCTCCATGAGGGCTAGCTTGTTTACTAATCTGTGCTCAGTGCATGAAGATCACTCGATATTTGTTGAATAAAAGCTCTTTAATATCCCTAATGTGGGGACTGTGATGGATGAGCAGTTTTATGTGTCAACTTGGTCACGCTATCAGTTCAGTTCAGTTCAGTTCAGTCGCTCAGTCTTGTCCTACTCTTTGTGACCCCGTGGACTGCAGCATGCCAGGCTTCCCTGTCTATCACCAACTCCCAGAGCTTGCT
>NW_011487360.1:0-398 GCF_000754665.1 Bison bison bison | reverse complement strand
TCAGGACTGATTTCCTTTAGGATGGACTGGTTGAATCTCCTTGTAGTTTAAGGGACTCTCAAGAGTCTTCTCCAACACCACAGTTCAAAAGCATCAATTCTTCACCGCTCAGCTTTCTTTATAGTCCAAATTTCACATCCATATGTGAGTACTGGAAAAACCATAGCTTTGACTAGACAGACCTTTGTTCGCAAAGTAATGTCTCTACTTTTCAATATGCTGTCTAGGTTGGTCATAGCTTTTCTTCCAAGGAGCAAGCATCTTTTAATTTAAACTAAATTACATTAAATATCCCTAGTGAAGTCACTCAGTCGTGTCTGACTCTTTGTGATCCCATGGACAGTAGCCAACCAGGCTCCTCTGTCCATGGGATTTTCCAGGCAAGAGTACTGGAGTGG
>NW_011487359.1:4905-5222 GCF_000754665.1 Bison bison bison | reverse complement strand
GCTCAGTGGTGAAGAATCTGCTCACCAGTGCAGGAAACATAGGTCAATCACTGATCCAGGTAGATCCCACATGCCACGGAGCAGCTAAGCCCATGCACCACAAGTATTGAGCCTGTGCTCTAGAGCCCAGGGAAGAAGGCAATGGCACCCCACTCCAGTATTCCTGCCTGGAAAATCCCATGGATGGAACAGCCTGGTAGGCTGCAGTCCATGGGGTCGTGAAGAGTCGGACACAACTGAACGACTTTACTTTCACTTTCATGAATTGGAGAAGGAAATGGCAACCTACTCCAGTGTTCTTGCCTAGAGAATCCCAG
>NW_011487359.1:0-538 GCF_000754665.1 Bison bison bison | reverse complement strand
CATCAAGACAGTATGGTACTCACACAAAAACAGAAATATAGACCCATGGAACAAGATAGAAAATCCAGACATAAACCTGTGCACCTATGGGCACCTTATTTTGACAGAGGAAACAAGAATATACAATGGAGAAAATACAGCCTCTTCAATAAGTGGTACTGGGAAAACTGGACAGCTACACACAAAAGAATGAAACAGAACACTTGCTAATACCGTATTCAAAAATAAACTCAAAATGAATTAAAGACTTAAATATAAGGCCAGAAACTACAAAGCACTTTATAGGAAAACATAGACAATATACTGTTTGACATAAATGACAGCAAGATCCTCTTTGACCCACCTCCTAGAGTAATAGAAATAAAAACAAAAATAAATGGGACCTACTTGCCTGGAGAATCCCATGGACGGGGGAGCCTAGTGAGCTGCCGTCTATGGGGTCGCACAGAGTCGGACATGACTGAAGCGACTTAGCAGCAGCAGCAGCTTCACTTCTACGACCAAAATCACTAGTTGCTCACATATTAGTTTAACTCTG
>NW_011487358.1:4667-5571 GCF_000754665.1 Bison bison bison | reverse complement strand
GAAAGAGTTAAAACTCTGAAATATTATTCTATGGTTATTGAAGTTTTCCAAAATCTACCGAACATATTACAAATAAAATAATAATGAATAATGTCAACGAGATAGGAAACTGATTTTCAAAGTCACAACCAAAAAAATTTCATTAGCTTGAGATATGAAATATCTATAGTGTAATATTATTATATGGGGCTTCCCAGGTGGCACAGAAGTAAAAAATCTGCCTGCCAATGCAAGAAACACAAAAGTTGCGAGTTCAATCCTTGATCAGTAAGATCCCCTGGAGAAGGAAACAGCAGCTAATTTTCCTCAGGTTGTAGGTAACAGAGGCAAGTGCCTCTGAGAGTCATGACAGTGGAAGCAGACAGGCAAAAAGAAAAAATGAGAAAGATTTTCTAAGAATGATACAAATTCACCTGATGTTTCTGCCTGATTAGTATAATATGAGAAAAAGTTCTGATGAACTTTTTCAGGTTAATGTGTATTAGTAAACATTGATGAAACCTTTGGCACCAAAAGAGGAACTCTTGCGGGAATCCTCACTGCAGTAATGAGTCAGTCTTGCTGTCCATGTGCGGGCCTGTGACCCCGGAGCCTATTTCAAGAGCCATCACTGGGCGATGGTCAGGCTCAGCCACTTGCTGTGAACTTGCAGCAATACACAAGTCACAACTTTCCTGTGCCGTGAAAAGCAATCAGAGAAACGTAGCTGTGATTTCCCTACCCTTTATAATCTCACAATTTTTACAATATTTCCCAGTTTCTTCTGTAGATTTGCTGATTGTGCTTGAGACTGATATTTTTCCAATCAGAACTCCCAGAATGTCATAGCCTGTTATTTTTTTCCAGAAAGAATCTAGGTGGAGGCTCTTCTATGAGAGACAACTTCATTGTTAAAAAGGATTTT
>NW_011487358.1:0-527 GCF_000754665.1 Bison bison bison | reverse complement strand
CATTTATTATATGTAGACTTTTGGATCGCAGCCATTCTGACTGGTGTGAAATGGTACCTCATAGTGGTTTTGATTTGCATTTCTCTGATAATGAGTGATGTTGAGCATCTTTTCATGTGTTTGTTAGCCATCTGTATGTCTTCTTTGGAGAAATGTCTATTTAGTTCTTCGGCCCATTTTTTCATTGGGTCATTTATTTTTCTGGAGTTGAGCTGTAGGAGTTGCTTGTATATTTTTGAGATTGGTTGTTTCTCAGTTGCTTCATTTGCTATTATTTTCTCCCATTCTGAAGGCTGTCTTTTAACCTCGCTAATATTTTCCTTTGATGTGCAGAAGCTTTTAAGTTTAATTAGGTCCCATTTGTTTATTTTTGCTTTTATTTCCAATATTCTGGGAGGTGGGTCATAGAGGATCCTGCTGTGATGTATGTCAGAGAGTGTTTTGCCTATGTCCTCCTCTAGGAGTTTTATAGTTTCTGGTCTTACGTTTAGATCTTTAATCCATTTTGAGTTTATTTTTGTGTATGG
>NW_011487357.1:4786-5205 GCF_000754665.1 Bison bison bison | reverse complement strand
GGATATACTGAGCAAGGTCCAGGCCTCTGCTCTTTCTCTCCCATTAATTGAACAAAATGTAAATCCTAAAGTGTGGGCTGATGGAAAAACTGTAGGTCGAGCACACAATGCTGTTCCTATCTTTATCAAGCTCAAAGACCCTCACCCATTTTCACATCAAAAGCAGTATCCATTAAACTTGAGGTGTTAAGGAAGGGTTAAAACCCATCATTGAGAATTTAAAGGAGCAGGGGCTATTAATTCCCTGTAACATCCCCGACAACACTCCTATTTTGGGTGGAAAAAAGTCAAATGATAAATGGAGACTTGTTCAAGATATATGAATAATAAGTGTCTAATCCTTATACTTTATTGTCTGAAATTCCTAAATGAACCTAATATGACTAAGACAATTGAGAGGATTCTTGGGCATTACAGGC
>NW_011487357.1:0-724 GCF_000754665.1 Bison bison bison | reverse complement strand
TGTGAAAGCACAGAGTCCTACCCACTGGACAAAGGGATTGTCCCTGTTGGAAAGATTATCACTTGGGGCTACTTTTACTCTGGAGCAACATAAGTGTTTTCCATAAGCACGACACCAAATGGAATACAAATGGAGACAAAATGCAACAAATGAATTTAACCATATACCAAGTTGTTGACCTAACTTCACAGGGCATGACTTGAACAACACAGTAATATAGCCAGAAAAAAAGAACTGCCAAAAAACAAGCTTCAGTTCTTTTCAGTTATCAGTTCCATCATTAATGGCAATGATATGATCACACTCACAGCCTGAAAAACTGAATATACAGTTATGTTGATGTCGTTAGGAACCAAGATTTTAAACATGAAACAAAAGATACACAAGCATGAAATGAAAGGGAAAGAAGCCTGGTGGTACTGATTTTGAATTGGAAATAACAGTATAGACTCATGGCTATTTTCCTCTTAAAAATATATACATCCTAACTCTCTACTGGAAAGACATAGAAGCAAAAAGTCACCCAATTGTAATTACTCTGAAAACAGGTAATGGGAAAAAAATTGACAATTTATCCTCCCTTTCCTACACAGACTGAATTACAAGTAAACCAGTAACTGATGGGGGAAAGTTCTTTATAGAAAAGTTTTCACTAATAAATAAAGAAGGAATCCTAGAGTTTTAATATCTCCATCTTGCAACCTTCAATGAGATGATGGATCTA
>NW_011487356.1:19284-20035 GCF_000754665.1 Bison bison bison | reverse complement strand
GTGAAGTCGCTCAGTCGTGTCTGACTCTGTGAGACCCCATGGACTGCAGCCCACCAGGCTCCTCCGTCCATGGGATTGTCCAGGCAAGAGTACTGGAGTGGGGTGCCATCGCCTTCTCCGATGTAAACATATTGTCAACCCCTAAATGATAATTGCCATCCACTATTAAATCCATCCAATTTTTCCTTGTTTTCACTTAGAAAATTCTAAATTCTTGTTTCAACAAGAATTGTTCAAGATCAACAACAGAAACATTGTGGGAAAGAGGACAGAAATATGGAAAAAGAGTGGAGAAGTTTTATTTTCAACACACATTTCTTCTTATACCAAAGTGGAATGTCTTTATCATAACAATCATGTGCTGTTTCGCACCTTGTTGTGGTCATTTCTAAATAGAGGAAGAGGAAATTTACGATGTCCTGGAAAGCTAATTTTTATCAATGCCTCCAGATTAGACATTTTATCATATTTTATGGTGAATTGGTTCAAAATATTGTATCTTTCAAAAACTGTACTATTGAGGCTTACTTTTTTTTCTGATTCTTATTGTGCTTTTATTTTATTTTTTTAATTTAAATTTATTTATTTTAGTTAGAGGCTAATTACTTTACAATATTGTATTGGTTTTGCCATACATTACTTTTAACTTAAAGAAATGCACAATACTGGATGCTTGGGGCTAGTGCACTGGGACGACCCAGAGGGATGGTATGGGGAGGGAGGAGGGAGGAGGGTTCAGGGATGGGGGAGC
>NW_011487356.1:17953-19095 GCF_000754665.1 Bison bison bison | reverse complement strand
TTTTACTAATTAACTTGACATCTGTGGTGAAGCGGAACATAGACTAACCTTGTTCATTCCCAGTCCCACAATTAAACTGCTGGTAGTTCAGGTCAAAAGCTTATCTCTGGAAATTTGAGAGTAAAATAATTGCAAATTGACAGAAAGTATAAAACAACTTCTTTAGTATTTTTACCAAAGACATTCAGGAAAAGGAGGGGCTTTCAGGTAGAGTAAAAATTGTACTCACCAACCCACCATGATTTCCTACTCAGCTACTGTATCTTTCTTCAAACTATTGATGAAAGAATCAAAGGATCCATGAAAATAGGACCATTCATGTAAAATAGTTCTTACAGAGCAAAGAGGAGTGGAGTAATGCTGTGATTGTGATGTGATGCAAATAGAGATGGGGGTGGGAAAATGAAGTGGGCAGAAAATTTCTTGGAAGATCTAGGGAGAAAAAAATGATTCCATAGGAAAAAAAAATTAAAGCATAATATAGCAAAAAATGTTTACTGCAAAGAGAAAGTGTTAAATTTCCCTCATTCCTGCTACTGTCAGCAAGTATCTGGTGACCTACATGTGTTCGTAGCATAGAGTCAATGAGCCAAAACTAGGATGACCTGTGGCTTACCAGATGAAAGGAAGTAAAGAGGTTATGATGCGAAAAACTAGAGGCAGACTACACTTGTGTACAAATGAGAAAAAAGATGAAATAGAAGCATGGATGGGCGAAAGGACATGATGGCTAGGATTTTCTTTAAAATACTACAGCAAAAAAAAATATTTAAGTACAGGATTGAAATAAGTTACTTATACAAACCACATGGATAAATCTCAAAAACATTGTGTTTTACAAAAGAACATTTACTGTATGACCCCATTTATATTAAGCTCTAAAAAAGGCAAAACTAATTTAAGGTGAAAAATGTCAGAAAAAATATCTTTTGGAGTCATAGTAGAGGCATGAATTGACTGGGAAGGGACATGAGGGATTTTCCTAGGGTAACAGATATGTTCTATGTCTTAAAAGGAGTTTGGGCTTCACAAGTGTATGTGTATGTCAAAACTCAGCAAATGGTACATTTAAACATTTCACTATATATAAAATTTACTTCAAAATAAGGGACTATAAACAAATGCTTGAAGTCTGTTACTAA
>NW_011487356.1:14461-16137 GCF_000754665.1 Bison bison bison | reverse complement strand
AATGGGCATATGAAGAAGGTCTCTGTAGTTGTTATAAAATTGCTTTGAAGATACTGTTCATTGTATTGTTCAGTCCTCATATGTTCAGTTTCTCCCAGAGTTTATGAGCTATGGGTGGTGTCTCCTGATGATCTGTGAATCTCCCTTTGTTTGATAGTTGTGTAACCCTCATATTTCCCTTTTTACCATGGGCTCCAGGAAGTTTATAGCTACTTGATTCCTTAAAAACTAGCCTTCCTTGGCTCCATTTTCTGTTCTAATTATTCCATTCTTGCCTTTCCCATATCCATCCCAATCATTGTTCCCATTACTTGGTACTTCCCCTCTAATAATTATAGATTTGATGGATTCATAGTATTTAAGCTTTTGTAAACTGGTCTAGGTTTGGAAGTAGGTAGGGAATACAAAATAATTTCTAAAAAGACCTCCAATTCTGTTAATAAGTTATGTTACTCTAGCTCACAGTTTATTGCAGTGATAATTTAGCATATTGCAATAAAAGATAGGTTTAGCTGATACCGTTTTTTGGCCAAGCCACATGGCTTGCAGGATTTTAGTTCCCCGACCAGGGGTTGAACCTGTGCTCTCATCAAAGCACAGAGTCCTAACCACTGGACAGCCAGGGAATTCCCTAGCTGATTTCTTTAGAAAATAAAGTTCTTTGTTATATCAGAAAGTCATCAGGAAGCAATTAAGAAGAGGAAAATTTGCACAATTTAGAGTGATTTTATTAAAACAAAAAACACTGGAGGCCTACTTCCAATATGCTGTATTGTCCATCCATTCTCTTGAATATATGTGTGTTCCCAACTTCTCATCACAATGGTCAGGCTGATCACTGGTGTGGAAACAGATCTCATTCCTCTCAACTGGCTTTTGTTAAATAGAGAATGAATCTAGGTCATCTCTCTTGGAGATAGTGCTGTATCTCTGTGGATTAGAGAGAAAAAGCCCAACAGTATGACAGAAAAAATTCAACTGTCAAAGTTAAACTAAGTATCTTTTAACTTCATTATAATTTCATAAGTGTATATTCCCTAAAAGATAAGAAAGATTCCTCTACTACAGTTCACCTGGGATAATTCATTCCTCCCAAACACATAATCACTAGAAGCTATGACTGACCCACTGATTAAATATTTAGAAGCTGAAAAAAAAAAATTTAAATTGAATACAAGCACAGAGGAAATGGCTGTATAATTATCTGATCTTAGAGTAAAGAAAAATATTCTAAACTGTAAAGTGACATAACAATTGCAATAGATATGTCTACATAACAGTGTAAGACTTCTGCCTATCAAAATTAGAAACCAAACCATAGCTGGGACTAGTGTATGCAAGATATGCAAGACAAAGATTAAAATCCTTCATCTACAAAGAGCTCAAGAAAATTAAAATGCTTTCAATAAATGAAGGAAACAACGTGATCAGAAAATTCTTCCAACGTCAAAAATAAAAATTAATAATAAATACCTGAAAAACTAGTCAACACTACTGGCAATAAAAATACAAAATTAAGCCATAAATAAGATTTTTTTATGTGTTTCAAAATAGCTCAGATTTTTAAACAAGCATATATTTTCATACTGGTAAAATGCATATAGAAAGAATCTCTCACTCACTGTAGCCAATAGAGCCAGATGCCACCTTTTGGATAGGACAATTTGATATGTTTC
>NW_011487356.1:13412-14091 GCF_000754665.1 Bison bison bison | reverse complement strand
TTCTTTATATTTTTCTAGGAATACAATAATTTCATTATCTGCAAAGAGCTACTAAAAACCTTAGAAGAACCCCTCTTTTTTCTATCTTTAACTCTTCTTCACATCATAAGAAAAAGTGTATTTTTCTTTGAGCTAGGACTTGCTGCTTTAAGAGAAATAATCAAACATTTCTCATATTTCTACCTCCCTCTTTATACTGTGATTTACACTAGGAAAAAGGTCCTCTTAATCCCTGTCTCTTGAATATGAATTTCCAATTTAGGGAACTAAATTGGATTCTGAGAGGGTAGGAAAAGCACTATAATAAAACTAATTAAAATTGCTCTAGAAATTCATGGAAGAATAGAATGCTACCAGAAATAATATATTGATAATGAAACATCCCAAATGGAAAAATGACATTTTTGCTTTGTAAATTTGAGTTCTGAAGCTAAACAGGCTCTTTATTTTCACTTAGCTACATGGCTTATAATTATAATATGGTGGTATTTTAGCAAATCGTTTTGTTATTGCTGTGTAACAAACCACCACAAAAGAAGATGACTTAGAAAAACCACCATTTATTTAATTCACCATTGGCAAACTGGGCTGAGCAATGCTTCCAGTCTCACCTGGGCTTACTCATGTGTCTGTAGTCAGCTACCCTGTAGCCAGAGGAAGGCTGCTCTAGGATGGCCTG
>NW_011487356.1:12562-12664 GCF_000754665.1 Bison bison bison | reverse complement strand
TATAATTATTTCCCCCCTATTGCCTAGATATTCTTGCTTGTCTGATTCCTGTGTGTTTTCTCAAAATCTAGCATCATGAAAGGCTTTCTTTCCTTCATTCAC
>NW_011487356.1:8574-12462 GCF_000754665.1 Bison bison bison | reverse complement strand
CTCCTGAGCCCTTTGGAGAATTACTCTTAATGTCCATTAACAATAAAGTAGGCTTTTTCTAGCCTGAATCTCAAAATTCTTCATACCTCTGCCCAATACCCATTTCCAAAGCCTCTTCCATGTTTTTAAGAATTTGTTACAGCATCACCCCCACTTTTTGGTACCAATTTTCTTTCCTAGTTCATTCCAACTGCTATATGAAAATACTACAGACTGGGTAGCTTATTAACAACAGAAAATAATTTCTCACAGTTCTGGAGGCTGAGAAGTCCAAGATCAAGGTATTAGCATGGTCCAATTCTGATGAGGGCCCTCTTTCTGGTTCATAGCTGGGGCCTTCTCACTATATCCTCACATGGTGGAAAGGTTAAATTGCTGTTTTAGCTGAAACTTTGGCTAGATATTCTGACACCTGACAATAGCACCATAACATGAGAAAAACTCTCCTTTAAAACAAAAATGTTGGAGGTTTGGAATTATAAGACATGGACAGGAGAGCTGGCAAATCAGAGGCCAGATGAGGCACTGTATCTTTTTGTTGCCGTGCGTTACTGTACCCTCCATGGTAATCACAGACATGGGTTTAGACTTATAGGCAAGAAAACTGATTATAAATCTGGTATCCAAAAATTAAAAATTAGATGCTTTTAATGGTGAAGAATGGCAGTATCCTGTTCGATATCTATATAAGCTGTTTATATTAATTATTTTAATACATGAATTAATATTACCATATGTAGCTATTCAAAATTTTTCTTTGAAACCAAATTGGAATGATAATGAAGGTTGCATAGGTAAAGAAAAACATTTTGAAGTGAGGAAAACTTGCTAAATCTATGAATCTTTCATGATTTATAAGAAATAAAACTCTGGGTTTCTTTTAAATTGGAAAATATCACACCAAATCAGATAATTATTATGGACTCCATAATATAAATACTCTTGCTTTCTGGATAGACTATTTAAACTTGATCTTTTCAGACTTAACATAAGTAAAACACTTGAGTTAGATAAAGCATTATTTTAATATTGAAAAATATGGGTGAGATAATCACATTGGTGAAATAACCTATCTCAGGAGACACAAAAGGTAATCTATTCTGGAATTTTATGGCATAACTGAATAATGTGATCATTACAACTTCAAAAATTACCTCATTCTCCAATTTGCTTAAAGACTCATTCATGTCTCCCTGGAACACAAAAAATTAGGCATTTTCTCTTCTTCCTGACCCTATTTAAACATGCAACATCTATTGCACTATTTTCATTCCTCAGATTCATCGTTATTGAACACATCAGAATTATCAGAACTCATTTTCTAGATTAGAAATCAGAGTTTCTATATTCTAGAAGTTTCTGATATTTTTAGTGAATACTGTTACATGGATCAAAATACCTAAGTAGTAAACAAAAAATGCATTAAATATTATCTTACAAATGTTTATGTATGATTCAGAGAAATAACAATTGCATTGACAAAGGGGTATAAAGATGTGAAAGATGATGGCACATTGAGGAACAGCAAGTGCTTGGAGAGTGGCTGAGGATCCAGAATGAGGCAGAAGGTGAGGCTGCGAACTTAAATAGGGACAGAGCAAAAAAATTTTTCAACTCATATAAAAAGTTTGAGATTTATCTGGTAGTGTTCAAGGGATCTATTGGATTAGGTTAAGCTGGATAGTAACACAATCAGATTTGCTTTTTAGAAAGATTGTTCCAGTCTGGTAGCATTGCATTCGATGAATTAGAGGTAAGAAGGAATGGAGGCAGGAAAGCCAACTAGAAAGTGGTAGCAATAGGCCGCATGAGAGCTGATGATGACCTAAGCTAAGACAAAAGGTAGATTTGAAGAGAAGAGTGGTTTGGATAAACACTATAGAATTTTAAATGATAGAGCATGGTGAGGTCAGCAGTTTATATTAGATACCATATATGATTCAGTACATCCTATTTGTGTGTTCATTTTCTGTCATTATCAATTCTTATTCCTCTCCTCCATCCCTCACTCCAGCCAGGTGCACCTGTTTTATTTTCCCTCTGTGGTTCAAACTTCCTCTAATCCTATTTCAGCATTGGCTGCACATTTAGTCATCTGGGAGCTTTTAAAAAACTACTGCTATCTGAAATTCTGATCTAAGTTATCTAGGATGTGACCTGAGCATTGGGATAAAAAAAAATCCTAATAATTTAAAGTGCAGTCAGGGCTGCTGAACCCTGATACAAGTTATTGGTTGTGATTGAAGCTAAGGACTTTTAAGACTTCTGCCATTGATTGTTGGGTTCTTTGAGCTCACCCATCACTTGCTAGAGGTTTTAACATCTCATATTTCTTTTATTTACAATAATCTCACTTTACCTGATCACTGACTTTGATTTTTCCTTCAATTTTTAATCTAGCCCTCTGATATAGCTACAAGAATGAAAATGAATTTTAATTGAGCCATCAAGGAATTTAAAGGATATTGGAATTTCCCATGAGTACTACAGAACCAAGTTTGGAGTCAAGATCAATGCTCAGAATAAAACACCAGAACTGGCCCTGTGAAAATAGTTATTACTGTGACTAGTAACAGACACATGGGTTGCATAGCCCACACCACCAATGCTGAACACAACACTACTGCTTGGAGCTATGGCCACAGCTACTCCTGGAAAATAGATATAGCATTGTCTGCTCAGAAATGAATTCCCTATTGGCCTAACCTTTCTGTCCATTAGTTTCAGAATCTAGAGGCAGTACAAATGGTTGGAAAGCATATGGCCACACTCCAGCAGCAAAGGAGGCTTGGGAAATGAGTGTCTGGCATTTTGGGCTTCTGTATGTTTGTGTGTGTGCTCAGTCGTGTCCAACTCTTTGCAACCTGATGGACTGTAGCCTGCCAGGCTCCTCTGTCCTCCACTGTCTCCTGAAATTTGCTCAAATTCATGTCCATTCAGTCGGTGATGCCAACAATCTTATCTTCTGCCACCCCTTTCTCCTTTTGCCCTTAATCTTTTTGAGCATCAGGGTCTTTTCCAATGAGTTGGCTCTTCACATCAGGTGACCAGTACTTACTTGGTACCTATTACATGTGCCTACCACTTCCTCTTTTGTGTTCCTACAAGTAGGTTATGATTACAGTCTCAGATAACTCTTCATTGGATTTGTTTATATTGGTGGAGGGGGCTTTGTTTCAGGCTACATATTCTCAGCTCTAGTACAATGCTTGTTGAATGATCAATTAATCAACGTATTAGGCTTTGGTTTAGACACAGATTCTTCAGTGAATGAGGCTTAGACTCTTTTCTCAAGGATTTCAGTTTAGGTTGATTGCCATTATTACCTTGATACTTCACCCTTCCCTGTATCCAGTTTCTTTGTCATGTGATGTTGCATTAAAAGAATAGGTTATATTTCCCTTTCCCACTTGACTTTGGACTCAACCATGTGACTTGATTTGATGTAATGGAGAAGACATCAAGTGCCAGTTCTGAGCTTCAGCCTCAGTCACACATATTTCCACTTTATTTCTTAAACCTATACTATTGCTATAAGAAGTACTTATCCCCAACTAGCCCACTGGTCCAGAGAGGATGAGAAACAATTAGAGTAGAGCCACCTCCATTGATTGTGGATCTCTGAGTTTCAGGATGGTTTGTTATGCAACACTGTTGTAGCTGTAGCTGACTGACACTTTTGATAGTGATGAACTAATAGGGAACTTTGAGATAGAGATACAACTTTTCTTATACCCTTTCAGAAGTACAAAGTGATGTGCAGTGCTAGCATATTAAAGCATTAGTCAATCAGTTCAATTCAGTTCAGTCGCTCAGTTGTGTCCGACTCTTTGTGACCCCATGGATCGCAGCACGCCAGGCCTCCCTGTCCATCATCAACTCCCGGAG
>NW_011487356.1:4436-6350 GCF_000754665.1 Bison bison bison | reverse complement strand
AATATTAATATTCAAGTATTAATATTAATATAAAGTAATTAAATATTTGTAATAAGCAAGAGTTCTATTTTTTTTAAAGATTCATTGTTTGATGACTATTTTATTTTGAATTTGTCTCTTTCATCTTTTCTAAAGTAGAAATAAAATTATCTATCAAAACAACAATATTGGGGGTGAATTCTATGCAAAGCATTTGCAAAGATAGAAACATTCACAAAAGGAAACAAAAAGGAAAGACTGTCCTTATATATTTAAAATTAATAATCACTAGTGACATTATCTGTTCTTTGAAATCTGGGCATGATTATGTTGGTTGTTTCATAAATCTCTCCTTACATAACGCCATCTGGAAATAAAAATCCAGATGTCCTTTTTTTGCCATGAATATAACTTAGTGAGGGAAGAACTGCCCAAGAACCAAAAGAAGAGACCTGAGTTTAAGGTTAGACATGGAACCCTAACCATTAATGGGAATTTGCGCAAGCCTTTTCATTTGTCAGAATAAATGGTTCTTAAACTTTTGATATGAAAACACATTTTTGAGCACATAAATCACTTTTGCAAACTTTCAAATAAGCAGTCCCCACTGTGGGAAACAATCTCAATCCCCTGAAGAATTCTGCAGGTTGGTAAAAGAATATGCTTCAGAGTTATGCCGGTTGAAGTGCAGGGAAGTTGGGATATTAATCTACTTAACTCCCTGTCCATGCACAGTGGAAGGAATGCTGCTGGGCATACACTTTATGGCACTTCTGGTTGCTATTGGACAGGCCAAGTGGTCTATGACCAGACCAACAGTTCTTGTGTAGAGCCATGAATTTTGCAGTAAAGCTGCCTTTGACAACACATGAAGGTGAGAGCTGAAGGCATGAGTGAGGCACCATAATGTGTGCTGTATCTTCCAACCAATATTTTTATCCTAATTGTAGAGTGAACATTAGTCTTTTTTTCTCTTTCTCTGTCTATCTAGGTTCTAGACCACCTTCCTATGTTTAAGGAAATCTTTGACCCAAGAGTTTTGGGAAAGAACAGAGCCTGTTTTCTAGCATGGAAGCTGAAAAGGAAGATATGTGTTTTCTAAGCTCATTTGCAGGTAGGACTCTATTGATTAGTTGCTATTGCTTGAGATATTGACTATGGAGCAAGTGACACAGTGAATCTGGGGGCAATGGAACACTAAATCTTGTGACACTGGATGGCAGTGGTGGCAGCAGCCCATCTCCAGAGCATCTGTGGCCAGAGGGAGGGGTCCGTGGTGGTGCCTGATGTGTAGAATTCCCAGTAGCAGTGGTGCAGGCTCTTGAGTACATTGTCTGGCAGTGGCCAGAGTAGTGTCCTCATCAGATACCTCCTTAGCCTCCCTTGGCAATGCTTGTTTTCTGTGCCTTATTATTCTGTCTTCTGGTGATTCTGTGAGCTACTGTTGACTTACCAATGCATTTGATATTTGCTTAAATCATCCAGGGTCAATTGCTATTGCTTGCAGCTCGAAATCTTAACTAATACAACAGGTTGAGGTTGTAGATCCCCAAACTTATGTTTTTAACAGCCTTTCAAAATGATTCTAATGCAGACTTCGAGAACCACTGCTCTGAGTTCTATTTCCTCAAAAGGGAAATAAGTATAACAACATATGCTCAGTGGAGCACTTGTGATGTTCAAATAAACTAATTACCATAGAGGAGCTTCAAAAGCATGAGTAAGATGATTTCACAATTGAAGGCATCAACTAAACGATGACTTTAAAGTAATTTTCCACTCAGAATGAATGGATTGTGTTAAAGCATTTCAGCTATGTTGTGAAGCAATCTATTTAAATACTGATGTCTTATGGAGAACTACCTGGCCCTGCCTGTCTCCAGATCCCTCCAGCCCTCATATTCGGGATCAATGAACCTGTGGTAGATAGATTAC
>NW_011487356.1:502-725 GCF_000754665.1 Bison bison bison | reverse complement strand
TTCAAGGTAAAATCTTCCCTGAATTTCCATCTGCATTTCAGCTTTCATTGCCTGGATACCACTCCCAGCATTCTGACTAGAGAGGAATGATAGAAGTGTCTTTTCATCAGCTGTTGTATAAGAAACACTTTCATTCTCAAAGGCACAGATTTCAGCAACAATGACTTTGCCTATAAGCAGCCTACAGTTGTTAAATATTGCTATATTACTATTATTTATAAAG
>NW_011487356.1:0-402 GCF_000754665.1 Bison bison bison | reverse complement strand
TGAGTTGCTCCGCAGCATGTAGGATTTTCCAAGATCAGTGATCAACTGCCTATAGTGCATTGGCAGGTGGATTCTTTACCACTGATTCACCAGGGAAGCCCCTATGCTAATGGCTCTGGTAAAGATGTATCTTCTTTTTAACTCTTAGTCATGATGATTCGCTGATTGACTGATTGGTGATGATGCTAATACATTAAAGCTGTCCCACAAATGAAACTGTTCTACACTACTCAAAGAAGCTTTCTAAATACTTTCAGAAGTAAAGATATAATTGATGTCCCTATTATACTGTTTATTTCTAATAGTTTTCATACATTTGCTATTTGAAACAATAAGTTGAAGAAAAAAATTCTAAACCTTTTTTTCTGGAATGCGGCAAAATAATTGACTTTTTAACTATGC
>NW_011487355.1:9599-10957 GCF_000754665.1 Bison bison bison | reverse complement strand
CTGTCCATAAGTTATACCAGTTTATATTCCCATCAACACTGTATGAGGGCTCCCTTTTCTCTACATCCTCATGGATACTTGTTTTTTGTTGTCTTTTTGATAACAGCCATCCTGACACGTGTAAGAAGATAGCTCATTGTGGTTTTGATTTGTATTTCTTTGATGATTCTCAGTGTTGAGCATCTCCTCATGTGCATGTTGGCTATTTGTACATCTTCTCTGGAAAGCGTTTATTCAGGTCTCAGGTCTATTCTTAAATTAGATTGCTTGCATTTTTTTTGCTATTGTTATAAAAGTTCCTTATATATTTGAGATGAGAGTGAAAGTCACTTAGTCGTGTCCAGCTCTTTGTGACTCCATGGACTATACAGTTCATGGAATTATCCAGGCCAGAATACTGGAGTGGGTAGCCTTTCCCTTCTCCAGGGGATCTTCCCAAACCAGGAATTGAGCCCAGGTCTCCCACATTGCAGGCAGATTCTTTACAAGCTGAGCTATCAGTGAAGCCATATTTGAGGTATTAACCTCTTATCAGATATATGATATACAAATACCTTCTCACATTCCATGGGTTAACTTTTCATTTTGTTGATGGCATCCATTGCTGCATAGCTTTTTAGTTTGTTGTAGCACCACTTGTTTATTTTTGCTATTGTTGCTTTTGCTTTCTTTGTCAAATTTAAAAAGTCTTTGCCCAGATGGATGTCAAGGAGCATCCACCTAGATTTAATCCTAGGAGTTTTATCCTTTCAGATTTTACATTTAAGTATTTAATCCATTTGAGTTAATTTTTGTGTATGGTATAAGATAGTGGTCCAGTTTCATTCATTTGCTTATGGATATCTAGTTTTCCCAACACCACTTATGGAGAAGACTACCTTCTCCCCATTGTGCATTCTTGGCTCCCTTATCCAATATTTAGTTGACTGTGTATGTGTGGGTTTATTCTTGTACTTTATTCTGTTCCATTGATCTGTGAGTCTGTTTTTATGCCAGTACCATAGTGCTTTGTTTGTTTGTTTGTTTTCATAGTGCTTTGATAACTGTAGTTCTGTAATATCATTTGAAATCTAGAAGCCCCCAGCTTTATTCTTTTTGCTCAGGATCATTTTGGATGTTTGGGGTCTTTCGTGGTTCCATATGATTTTTAGTATTGTTTTTTCTATTTCTGTGAAAAATACCATTGGAATTTTGATAGGGATTGCATTAAATCTGTAGATCTGCTGCTGCTAAATCACATCAGTTGTGTCTGACTCTTTGCGACCCCATAGATGGCAGCCCACCAGGCTCCCATCCCTGGAATTCTCCAGGCAAGAATACTGGAGTGGGTTGCCATTTCCTTCTCCAGTGCATAATCT
>NW_011487355.1:5726-6826 GCF_000754665.1 Bison bison bison | reverse complement strand
TTAGCCTCCAATTAAAATAAACAAATTAATTTTAAAAAGAATCATTGCCTAATCTAGTGTTACAAATATTTACCCCATGTCTTCTATGAGTTTTATAATTTTAGCTCTTAACAGGGAGGTCTGTGATACATCTTAACTTACTGTTTGTATATGATGTCAGGCATGGGTCCAGTTTCATACCTGTCTCTGGTTTTCTTTTCTTATGAACACTTTGTTTGGTTTTGACATAGAATAGTTTTGGCCTTGTAGAATGAGTTAGGAAGTATTTCCTTTTCTTCTATTTTTGAATAATTTGTGAAGGATTGGTGTTAATTCAGAATTAGCATTAATTTGAAAGTATCATAGAATTCACCTGTGAAACCATCTGGTCCTGGGATTTTCTTGGTATGAAGTTTGTAAATTACAAAAATAAAATTATACTTGTATATTTACCTATGTTGTTGCCTTCACCACTGATATTTATTTTTTTGTGTGAATTTGAGTTACTCTCTGATGTTCTTTCATTTCAGCCTAAAGGACTCTAGTATTTCTTGTAAGAGAGATCTATTAATAATGAATTATCTCCTTTTTTTAATTTAGGAATGTCTTTTTAAAATTAATTTATTTTAATTGGAGGCTAATTACTTTACAATATTGTAGTGGCTTTTGCCATACATCAACATGAATCAGCCATGAGTGTACACATGTCCCCCATCCTGAACCCACCTCCCACCCCATCCCATCCCTCAGAGTCATCCCAGTGTACCAGCCCTGAGAGCCCTGTCTCATGCATCAAACCTGGACTGGTGATCACATATGGTAATATACATGTTTCAATGCTATTCTCTCAAATCATCCCATCCTCGCCTTCTCCCACAGAGTCCAAAAGTCTGTTCTTTACATCTGTGTCTCTTTTGCTGTTTTGCATATAGGGTCATAATTACCATCTTTCTAAGTTCCATATATATGCATTAATATACTGTATTGGTGCTTTTCTTTCTGACTGACTTCACTCTGTATAATAGGGTCCAGGTTCATCCACTTCCTTAGAACTGATTCAGATGCATTCTTTTTAATAGCTGAGTAATATTCTATTGTGTATATGTACCACAACTTCCTTA
>NW_011487355.1:4748-5626 GCF_000754665.1 Bison bison bison | reverse complement strand
ACTTATTTTTCTGGTATTGAGTCTGCATGAGCTGCTTGTACATTTTGAGATTAATTCTTTGTCTAGTTGCTTCATTTGCTATTATTTTCTCCCATTCTGAAGGTTGTCTTTTCACCTTGCTTATAGTTTCCTTCATTGTGCAAAAGCTTTTAAGTTTAATTAGGTCCCATTTGTTTATTTTTGCTTTATTTCCATTACTCTGGGAGGTGGGTCATAGAAGATCCTGCTGTGATGTATGTCAGAGAGTGTTTTGCCTATGTTCTCCTCTAGGAGTTTTATAGTTTCTGGTCCTACATTTAGATCTTTAATGCATTTTGAGTTTATTTTTTGTAAGGTGTTAGAAAGTGTTATAGTTTCATTCTTTTCCAAGTGGTTGACCAGTTTTCCCAGCACCACTTGTTAAAGAGATTGTCTTTTCTCCATTGTATATTCTTGCCTCCTTTGTCAAAGATAAGGTGTCCATAGGTGCATGGATTTATCTCTGGACTTTCTATTTTGTTTCATTGATCTATATTTCTGTCTTTGTGCCAGTACCATACTGTCTTGATGACTGCAGCTTTGTAGTAGAGCCTGAAGTCAGGCAGGTTGATTCCCCCAGTTCCATTCTTCTTAAGATTGCTTTGGCTATTCGAGGTTTTTTGTATTTCCATACAAATTGTGAAATTATTTGTTCTAGCTCTGTGAAAAATACCATTGGTAGTTTGATAGGGATTGCATTGAAGCTATAGATTGCTTTGGGTAGTATACTCATTTACTCTATATTGATTCTTCTGATCCATGAACATAGTATATTTCTCCATCTATTTGTGTCATCTTTGAATTCTTTCATTAGTGTTTTATAATTTTCTATATATAAGTTGTTTTGTTTCTTTAGGTAG
>NW_011487355.1:0-1891 GCF_000754665.1 Bison bison bison | reverse complement strand
GCTTCTATGTTGTGCGCATATATATTTATAATTGTTATGTCTTTTTCTTGGATTGATCCTTTGATCATTATGTAGTGTCCTTCTTTGTCTCTTTTCATGGCCTTTATTTCAGAGTCTATTTTATCTGATATGAATATTACTACTCCTGCTTTCTTTTTGTCTCAATTTGCATGAAATGACTTTTTCTAGCCCTTCACTTTCAGTCTGTATATGTCCCTCAGTTTAAGGTGGGTCTCTTGTAGATAGCCTATACAGGGTTCTTGTTTTTGTATCTATTCAGCCAGTCTTTGTCTTTTGGTTGGGGCATTCAACCCATTTACATTTAAGGTGATTATTGATAAGTATGATCCCTTTGCCGTTTACTTTGTTGTTTGGGGTTCAAGTTTATAAGCCTTTTCTGTGTTTCCTGTCTAGAGAAGATCCTTTAGCATTTGTTGAAGAGCTGGTTTGGTGGTACTGAATTCTCTCAGCTTTTGCTCATCTGTAAAGCTTTTGATTTCTCCTTCATATTTGAATGAGATCCTTGCTGGGTATAATAATCTGGGTTGTAGGTTTTTCTCTTTCATCACTTTAAGTATGTCCTGCCATTCCCTTCTGGCCTGAGGAGTTTCTATTGAAACATCAGCTGTTATCCTTATGGGAATCCCCTTGTGTGTTATTTGTTGTTTTTCCCTTGCTGCTTTTCATATTTGTTCTTTATGTTTGATCTTCATTAACTTGATTAGTATGTGTCTTGGGGTGGTTCGCCTTGGGTTTATCCTGTTTGGGACTCTCTGGGTTTCTTGGACCTGTGTGACGATTTCCTTCCCCATTCTAGGGAAGTTTTCAACTATTATCTCCTTGAGTATTTTCTCATGGCCTTTTTGTCTTCTTCTTCTGGGACACCTATGATTCGAATGTTGGGGCGTTTCACATTGTCCCAGAGGTCTCTGAGGTTGTCCTAATTTCTTATAATTCTTTTTCCTTGTTTCCTCTCTGCTTCATTTATTTCCACCATTCTATCTTCCACCTCACTAATCCTATCTTCTGCCGTAGTTATTTTACTGTTGTTTCCCTCCAGAGTGCTTTTGATCTCAGTTATTGCATTATTCATTATTGATTGACTTTTTTATTTCTTCTAGGTCTTTGTTCAACATTTCTTGCACCTTCTCAATCCTTGTCTCTAGTCTATTTATCTGTAACTCCATTTTGTTTCCAAGATTTTGGATCATCTTTACTATCATTCTGAATTCTTTTTTAGGTAGACTACCTATCTCTTCCTCTTTTGTTTGGTTTGGTGGGCATTTATCGTGTTCTTTTACCTGCTGAATATTTCTCTGCCTTTTCATTTTCTTTAGATAGCTGTATTTGGCGTGGTCTTTCTGTAGGCTGGAAGTTTGTAGTTCCTCTTTATTGTGGAGGTTGCTCCCTGTGGGTGGGGTTGGACTAGTGGCTTGTCAAGGTTTCCTGGTTAGCAAAACTTGCATCTGTGTTCTGGTGGGTGGAACTGGATATCTTCTCTCTGGAGTTCAATGAAGTGTCCAGTAGTGAGTTTTGGGGTGTCTATGGGTTTGGTGTGTCTTTAGGCAGCCTGTATTTTAATGCTCAGGGCTGTGTTCCTGCATTGCTGGAGAATTAGCATGGTATGTCTTGCTCTGGAACTTGTTGACTCTTGGGTGGAGCTTGGTTTCAGTGTAGGTATGGAGGCTTTTGGATGAGCTCTTGTCGATTTATGTTCCCTGGAGTCAGGAGTTTTCTGGTGTTCTCAATTTTGGATTTAAGCCTCCTGCCTCTGGCTTTCAGTCTTATTCTTACAGTAGCCTCAAGACTTCTCCATCCATACAGCCAGATGATAAAACATCTACGTTAATGGTGAAAAGATTCTCCACAGTGAGGAACACCAAGAGAGGTT
>NW_011487354.1:18820-19747 GCF_000754665.1 Bison bison bison | reverse complement strand
GATATTAAGTAAAATATATTATTAAAATTAATCTCACCTGTTTCTTTGGATTTTTTTGGTGTGACTCCAAGAAAATTTAAAATTACACAAGTAGCTAATGTTATATTTCTATTGGATAGTGCTTCTTTAAGGAGAAGCACCAAGTTCCTAAAGGATTGCTCCCTTTCAGCCTTTGCCAAATAATTCTCTCTCCTCTAGGCTAGTTCTAACAAGTCAAATAATGCAGATTTCATAATTGGAAGGAAGGCTGCAAGTCATTTGGAAATTAGGTGATGAAACCGCATGACAATTTGCTTTCCTGAGCCCTTCTTATTCCAAATGGAATAGTCACTGCTCTGTTCTCTCCTCTAGCTAATTTACATCTTATTTTCTTTCTGTCAGGAGTGTCATTTCCTGTGATTGATGAAACCATCTTTGCTAAATGCAAAAACAAGGCCACCACGTTACTCAAACTGGATTCACTACAAATATTTCCATCCTCTGGATCAGAAAGAATTCATATAGTTGCTTGAAAACCCTTTGAAAAATCACAATGTTTGGTTCCTTTCAGAAATTTAAATCAAGACTACAGGAACAAAAAAATATCATTACCATTACAAATATGAAAAAAACTGAGACTATCTGGCAGAACAATTTTTCTTTTATCTTAGGTCATGTTTATACATGGCCTCTGAATTTGCCATTTTTTGACTCAAGGGTTTTAGAGTCAACTTAATGATGGGTTTCTATACAATTAATTAGATTGACAGTTCAATAGAGTTAATTCATTTAGAGTTGATTCAGTTTTTAGAGGTGATTTTTATAAGCCCATAGCCTTCATTTATGAACACATCTAAGTCACTAACAGCAGTGTTAGGACTTTAGAGTTGTTATTACCTGAAAATGAGGACGACATGTTAACCAAAAGGAAACAGACCTTTTCTCTTT
>NW_011487354.1:18384-18720 GCF_000754665.1 Bison bison bison | reverse complement strand
TGCATGCTAAGTCACTTCAGTTGTGTCTGACTCTGTGCAACCTCATGGACTGTAGCCCACCAGACTCCTTTGTCCATGGGATTCTCCAGGCAAGAATACTAGACTCAGTTGCTATGTCCTCCTCCAGGGGATCTTCTTGATCCACAGATTGAACCTGTCTCCTGTGACTCTTGCATTGCAGGCATATTCTTTACTGTGAGCCACCAGGGAAGCCCCATTTGAAATGCGGCTACTCTTAACTAAGATATACCATAAGTATACCTGTGGCAGATTCATTTTGATATTTGGCAAAACTAATACAATTATGTAAAGTTTAAAAATAAAATAAAATTAAAA
>NW_011487354.1:17027-18284 GCF_000754665.1 Bison bison bison | reverse complement strand
TTAAAACATAATTTTCACATTTTCTATTAGGTTTGCTATCTGCAACATTAACTGCAGAACATAAAACTTGACCAAGAAGATTATGAAAGGGACAAAATTTCAAAATAAGTAATACCCAAGAATGAAAGTCATATATGGATCTAGACTTCAGTGATCTTGTTTCTCATCTTGCTTCTGCCTCTCTGTTAGACTATTTAAAATTCTCTATATAATAACTAGTTAAATAAAATCTACACTCCTATTCAAGGAGAGTTATATACATTTTAGGAATGTAAGGGCTGCATTCTACAATATTGGTGTTCTACAGTTGGTTGTTGTTAGTTATGGGTACAATGATGTGAGGATAGTAAGTACTAAGCAAACTTAATAACTAACACCTACTTAGTTCTTTATAGTTTACAAAGCATTTCCTCATTCATTTCTTACTGATACTCATAATAACCTTGTCAGGTTAATTCCCACTTTGCAAACAAGGATATTGAGGCTAATTTATTTTTTCAATGTAATATATCTGGTAAGTTTTCGTATTGTTAGTGGGCTTAAGGCTAGTGTGGAGTTGAGGGAGTGGGACCTCCAAGAGGAAGAATTGCAAGTGTGGCAAACTGAACCAGCTGCAAGGAATAGTCCCAGCATGAATACCTAGATAGGCTGATCCCAGGAGCTGACAGGTAGAGCAAATTTAGGCAATAATCAGTATCAAGAGAGAAGCTACTCTAGATTATGAATCACAGCAGTGGAAATAATTAGACCCTGAGCTATTCTGGAGTTTAGAATAGAATTCCAGATTTCTATGGAACTCCCATGTTGGCCCAGTGCCATCAACTGGGCCAACATTGGAGGCAGTGAAATGCCTACCAGTAGTGTTAATTCTAGGTTCCACCCATAGATGTGCTGACTTCTGTTATATATCCTGCCTGTTTCGTTGACTGCCTCTATGAGTAGGCACTTTGAAGGCCAGGGCCAGGCCAACATATGGCCTATTATTGTGATATTTAATAAAGTTAGACTGCAACATTAATTGTTCTAAAGCCCAATCATATATTTTATCATCTCCTCCCTCTTACACTGTTGGTGGGAATGCAAACTAGTACAGCCACTATGGAGAAACTGTGGAGATTCCTTAAAAAACTGGAAATAGAACTGCTGTATGACCCAGAAATCCCACTGCTGGGCATACACACTGAGGGAACCAGAATTGAAAGAGACATATGTACCCCAATGTTCATCGCAGCACTGTTTACAATAGCTTGGACATGG
>NW_011487354.1:14802-15409 GCF_000754665.1 Bison bison bison | reverse complement strand
ATAGAAAAATTCCTGTACCCCTCGAGATTCTCTTTTGCTACCTCTTTGCATTCAGACACTCCTTCTATCCACAGTCCCTGGCAACCACTGAGAGGTTCCATGTTCCTATAATTTTGCCTTTTAGAGAATACCGTATGAATGGAATCATATAGTATGTAACCTCTTGAGACTGATTTATTTTAATTAGCATAATGTATCTGAGGATTCATTCATGTTGTTGAAGCTATCAATAGTTTGCTCCTTTTTACTGCTGACTACAACAGTATGTTTATCCATTCACTTAATGAGGAATATTTGGTTTGCTTCCAGATTTTGGTAACCACAAATAATGCTGCTGTAAATGTTCATATATAGGTTTTTGTGTGAATGTAAGTTTCATTTCTCTAGAGTAAATACCTAAGAGTGGGAAAGCTGGGTCATATGATAAGTGTATGTTTAAATTTATAAGATTTTGCCAAACTGTTTTCTAGAATGGCTAGGCTATTTTGCATTCCCACCTATGAGAGTTCCAATTGCTTTGAAGCCTCAGTGGCACTGGGTATCATCAGTATTTTTTATTTAACCCCTCAGATAGGGGTATAATGGTATCTCACTGTAGTTTTAATTT
>NW_011487354.1:12156-14542 GCF_000754665.1 Bison bison bison | reverse complement strand
TTTTCAAATGAGTCAGCTCTTTGCATCAGGTGGCCAGAGTATTGGAGTTTCAGCTTCAACATCAGTCCTTCCAATGAACACTCAGGACTGATCTCCTTTAGTGCTATTACAAATGATAATTTTCTTTAAATTTAAAATTGTAGCTGAACATCACTACATATGGGATGCAATTCCTATCCTATGAATTTTGTATATTAAGCTTGCTTATTACTTCCAGGAGATTTTTTGGAGATTCTTTGGGATTTTATGCACAGGTAATCATGTCATATGCAAAGAATGTCTTCCTTTCCAAATCTATATACATTTATTTCTTATTCTTGCATTACTTAGGACTTTCAGTAGGATGTTGAATAGTTGAGAAAGGATGTTCTTGCCTTGTTTCTGATTTTGGGGGAAAGTGTCCATACTTGAGTCCAGTCTCAAGTATGATGGTAGCTATGGATATCTTGTAGATATTATTTATAAAGTTGAGAAAGTTCCCCTCTCTTTCTAGTTTGATGAGTTTTTTTTTAAATTACAAATGGGTTCTGGATTTGTCAGATGCTTTTTCTGCATCTATTGATATGATCATATGATTTTACATTTTTAGACTGCTGACATTATGGATTATGTTGATTGAATTTTGAATGTTGAACTAGTCTTGCATTCCTGAAATAAATCCCATTTGGTCATGATGTATACTTTTTAAAAACACATTGTTGGATTCTATTTGTTAATATTTTGTTGAAGATTTTTGCATCTATGTTCATGAGAGATACTAGTCTATAGCTTTCCATTCTAATGTCTTTATTTGGTTTTAGTATTAGGATAATGCTGGCTGCCTGGAATGAATTAGGAGGTATTACCTTTGCTTCTATTTTCTGGAAGATATGGTGGAGAATTGGTATAATTTTTTCCTATAAATTTGGTTGAATTCACCAGTGAAATTAGCTGGATTTTGTGCTTTCTCTTAAAAGATTATTAATTGTTGATTTAGTTATTCTAATATGGTTATTCAACATCCCTAATTTTCCTTTTGTGAGTTTTGGTAGTAGTTTGCATCTTAATACGAGTAGGTCCATTCAATCTAAGTTATCAAATATGTGGGCATAGAGTTGTTCATAGTGTTTATTTATTGTCCAAATTTCCCTCTACATACTTTTTCTTGCATCTTACAATTTTGATAAGTTGTATTTTTATTTAGTTCCACAAATAGATCCTGAACATATTTTGTTAGATTTATACCTATATATTTCATAGAGGGGCTATTGTAAATGGTGTTGTTTTTAAATTTTAGTATCCAGTTGTTCCCAGGTGACTCAGTGGTAAAGAATCTGCCTGCCAATTCAGGAGACGAAGATTCAATCCCTAGTTTGGGAAGATCCCCTGGAGGAGGAAATGGCAACCCACTCCAGTATTCCTGCCTGGAAAATCCCATGGACAGAGGAGCCTGGTCGGCTAGAGTCCATGGAGTCACAAAGAGTCAGACATGACTGAAATGACTTAGTGCATGTAATATGTACATCCTACTCACCTTTTCCTTATTCATAGAAGCTCATGACACTAAGAATTATTTAACAGGTAAATATCAACTGACTGGACAATGTAAGTGAAGAGTGAAATGTCATTATTCAATAAAATGATGTTAGTAACTCCACAATGTTCTTCTGAGACAGATAAGCTTGATCAGTTATAACCACTTATGAACATTGAAAAGAATTGTGTAAATATCTTCATACCTCTGAGAATAAATTGGCCATTTAAAAAAAAGACAACAAAATAATAAACCAATAGAAAAAACTTCCAAAATGTTTTTTAAAAAGAAACATTGCTATATACTGGTTACCCTCTTTCTCTCTGGTTTAAATTCAAGCACTGTGGAAATATGTTAAATAAGCACATTTAGCATACTTGGTTTATGAAAATGCCTTTTGTCAGTTTGATGTAAACTGCATTGAGGGAAATAAACAGTAAAATCTAGAATTAATGTTCCCAATTGCAATTGCTGGGAGCAGGAGAGGATAGTGAAAAACCTCAAGTAGAAATGACACTAAAAAATAAATCCTTCCTTCCAGCCTGTCTGGTATCTATTTCCCAAAGCACTGAGCATTTGTTGTCTCTCATCTGAAATAGATGGTTTTGTCTTGCTGGAGCTTACACATATGTACATTTGTTTATTCTCTGAAGGTGATTCTTCATCATAAGGTATTGGAAACAGATTCTCTAGGGAAAACATCTGCTCAGCTATAATGCTAGCATCTGCCAAGTTAGATGTACGAAGAAAAAATGAACTTTATCTTAGTGGTTCAGGGACCTCAAATCCACAGTCTAACATAATAACAAAGGCAGACGAACTGCATCTTTCCTCCATTGCTCCTGCGGTAGCCTGGCCCTGGTCATGCCAGGT
>NW_011487354.1:10264-11395 GCF_000754665.1 Bison bison bison | reverse complement strand
TATACAGTCCATATAGTCGCAAAGAGTTGGATATGACCAAAGCGACTTAGCATGCACGAGAATGACAGGTAGAGCATCTTTGGCCAGACTCCCTGTGCTGGGGGAGGGTACTCAGGCTACTTCAGCTGAGGAATATTTCTCAGGATCAGCTAAAGTTTTCTTGAGTGACTCCATAGTCATCAAGATCTCTGGCCTCCCATGTATAAAGATAGGGTATGTGCTGATCTGCCATTTTGAATCTTCTGTTACTCTTGACATTTGTATTTCTCATTGTAAATGCATGAGTCAGCATTTTGTTGGGTCTTTCATCTTAGTTCCATGAGCTTAATGAGTTTGAGGATGCATCTTAGAATGGGGGTTATGACCCATGTCCAGACAAATGAAGTTCCTGGATCTGCGACCTAAGGCCTAGGCCTGGTTTGATGACATTATTGTCCAGTACTTGTTAACTTTGACAAAAAAAACAAGCTCTTGCCTAAATTGTGACATCACTTTCCTAACAAATTTCCCATGTTCCTGCCTCTTGTTTCCTTACCATCTAGTTCATCCTGTACCTAACTTCTTGCCCCAAATTTTTGCTCCTATATTTTTCTCAAGAAGCTATAATGGCTATCTACTGCTCTCTGAAAGAATTTGAAGGAGATTATAAAATATATCCACCAAACAATGTTTTGTCCCATCCTGACTGCCAAACTACCAGAAATGTTACCACCAGAGCTTCATTCCTTTTAGTTTAAGGTCCAGAATTTTGGAGCATTTTATTTCTATTGTCTTCTGATCTCCACTGCTTTTTGTCAGAAGTCAGACATCATTCTTACTTTTGTTACATTGTATATAAATGTGCTTTTTTTTTTCTTCTGGCTACCTAAAAAATTTTATTTCTGGTTTTCAGTATTTAGATTGTGATGTGCCTATCTTTGACTTCCTTTGTATTTACAGTACTTGGGCAGGGGTCAGTGAGCTCCTGAACATGTGGAATTTAGATTTTTATTAAATGTGGGAAAATTTGGTCAATATTTATTCAAATAATTTTTATGCACAGTTGTCTCTCTTCTCTCAGTCTGAGACTCAAATTACACTTAAACCAGACTGTTGGGTATCATTCTGTATGTTACTGTGGTTCATGTCATC
>NW_011487354.1:8642-10164 GCF_000754665.1 Bison bison bison | reverse complement strand
ATCTTTCCTCCATTGCTCCTGCGGTAGCCTGGCCCTGGTCATGCCAGGTGCAGAACACAGTGAGATGACGCTGGTCCTCGGGACAGGAGTCAGTTCTGGAGGTGGAAGTCATTTGGTCAGCTTAGAGAAAGGGCTTCAGATGAAACTAGACACTGGCTCTGCTTTCATGTTTCCTTAGAGCTTTCCCTGTTGCTCTGGGTAGGGGGATAGCAGAGGTGTGTGGGCTTAATGTTTATGGATCAAAGGTCTTGGGTCTGGCACAATGTGAGAGAGTTGTAGCGTAGTGGATCAGAGTATGGGCACTAGAGCCAGATTGCCACGGTTTAGGTGCTCGGCTCTGCCACTCACTGTGTTACTTGGAAACCCAAGTTAATATTGGAAAAGATCCTTAATCTTCCCGAGTCTGTTTCCTCATCGGTAAAACAGAGATGATTATTTCAGAAATGGACATAAATTAACTAGAAGTGTAAAGGCATTGTATGCAATCTGGGCATATGTGTTCTTAGAACTGTTTAAAATGAATAGCAAAATAGTTATGACTTTCTTAGTTCAGTTCAGTTAAGTTGCTCAGTTGTGTTTGACTCTTTGCCACCCCATGGACTGTAGCACGCCAGGCTTCCCTGCCCACCACCAACTCCTGGAGCTTGCTCAAACTCATGTCCTAGTTTTCTTCCCAACCCAGGGATCGAACCCAGGTCTCCTGCATTGCAGGCAGATTCTTTACCAGCTGAGACACAAGAAAAGCCCATGTCCTAGTTAAAACCAGGTAATGACTAGCTTTTTGGTAAAAGTCCCCCTTGGTAGATGATGCTGAGCCTCCAAAGGATTTTAATCTACATTTCTCCCCACTTTACCCCAACTCTTTTTACTCCAACAGAATCTATAACTTCCTTCACCTATAGTGTGTCCTCCCTGTCCTGGGGATAGTGAACAACTTGAGTACTTCCTGGAATTTGCAGAGTATTTATAAGACCTGAGCTGATGGAGCTTCAGCTCCCACTCCATTGTCATTCCACACATATTTTATGAGGTTTTCTGGAAGACAAGGCATTTTGGTGCTGAGTAGGAGTTTGGTGCTGGCAAAAGCAAATTTTGGTTCTAAAGTCTGTTCACTGTCCTATTGCTCTTGATTAACCCTTATCTGATTCTGCATTATGCATTGAACTCTGTGCTAACAGCTTCTTTTGCTCCTTCTTCTCCATTGTTCCTGTATCTACAGTAATGCTGCTCCACATTGTTGTCATTCTTAGAGTCCACAATGAGATGTCAGCTTAGAAACTTATACAGTTGAAATGAGATTTCTGTTTGAGAGTTCAACTGTAAAGGTCATATGCAGTAGATCAGGGGGGATAATTAGTGCTTTAAAGAGGCAGCAGGGCTCTCAGACCAGCAAAGCTGGACAGCAAATGGAAGTGCTCTGTTAACATTTGTGAAGGACAAAACAGCCTGGGTGGTGGTGGCTTCTTCCAAGTGCAGTACAGTACAGAGGGAATTAAGGCCAAGTAGAATGACAGGTGGGCTT
>NW_011487354.1:6845-8542 GCF_000754665.1 Bison bison bison | reverse complement strand
GGATTCTCTTGTCTTACTCTGAAGAGTGTTGAGTTTTGTTTTAGTTGATGGCTAAATTACTGATGGGTCACCTTAATCTTTTGGAAATTTGGTTTTGGGTCTCATTAAGAAAGGTTTACTCCCTGGTTTGGAAAGATCCCCTGGAGAAGGTAATGGCAACCCACTCCAGTATTCTTGCCTGGAGAATCCCATGGACAGAGTAGAGCCTGGTGGGCTGCAGTCCATGGGGTCACAAGGAGTTGGACACGACTGAGTGACTTTCACTCACTGACTCATTTTAGTTTTGCTTTTTTGCCCTTGGATGAATCCCCTAATCCTGGCATGTGGCATTTCTTATAAAGATGTGGCCCTGATGAAATTGCAATGGAAAGATTGAAGTGTTTAAGTTTGTGACTTGTCTTTCTAACCTGAGATTACCTAAACTCCAAACTCTCCTCTGCAGTGGGCAGTTGTTAAAATTGCTATTCAGTTTTTCAGCTTTCTAGCTATCATTTCTTTTTTAGACTCCTTGGACTCTTATTCCCTGTTTTATAATTCAGAAGTCAGTCATAGATTTGAGGAGTATTTGTATGCATATTTGGGCTTCCTTTGTGGCTCAGCCGGTAAAGAATCCACCTGTATTGTGGGAGACCTGGGTTTGATCCCTGGGTTGGGAAGATCCCCTGGAGAAGGGAAAGGCTACCCACTCCAGTATTTTGGCTTGGAGAATTCCATGGACTGTATAGTCCATGCAAAGAGTAGGACACAACTAAGCAATGTTCACTTTCACTTGCACTTTTGTATGCATATTTTTGTGGCTTCCCTCTTTGCAGCTCCCTCTTTTCTCGAATTTCTCCCTCCTCAATTCCCAATTGTTCTGTAAGGTCTGAACTCTGTCCTCTAAATCTTCAGGTCAATAAAACTCAAGATTTCTTCTCTAGTGAAATCCAAGATACTTATGAGAACTAAGGGGTGCCCAAAAAAAAAAAAAAAAGACATATCGATGTGAATCTCAGCTAGTGTAATTCTTAGCAAAATGCCTGGCATAAAATAAGTGTTCATTAAATCATTAAAAATTTGAAAAGTCAAGAAAATAGCTTTGCTATCACCATGCTGTTAGGGCAAAAGTAGCAAATTCAGGATGAATTTCCCCTGGATCACTGTTTCTCAGAAGGTGATCAGCAGACTCCCATGCAACAGAATTATTTGAGATTGCTTATCAATAAGGTAGATTTCCTGGATCCTAACTTAGAATGACTAAACCCAAATTGGCAGGAGTGGTGTCTAAGATTATACTTCTAATCAGCTTACCAAGTAATTTCTTTGCCCATTACATTTAAAAAACTACTAGATAACTCAGAGGCAAAGAGAAATTTCTGGGGGAAGGGGTTGGAGAGACTGCAAAACTTTGAACTTCTGCCTCACCTTCCAGAAGTCTAGATTTTATTGCCTTTCTGGCATTGACGTCTGCATGCTTATTACTTTAGATGGAGACTGAAAAGTTTCCGTCATCCTTAAGTGTCTAGCCTGAGGGCAATTGGCAGAGTGATTAAACCAAAAGAGGTTATAATTCATCCTTCAGATTCGTGGTTAAAGGCATTTTGCTGCATAACTTTTCACTTGTGAAGTACTCCACAGCACTTAAATCATCTTTTACTAAATGGAAGTCCCAGCTTCCTGGAAGAATAGATATTATTTTTAAACCTTCATTCCTCTTG
>NW_011487354.1:5341-6567 GCF_000754665.1 Bison bison bison | reverse complement strand
GTCCTTAGTCAACAAATACATAGACTGAGATAGTGTGACCAAACTCATGGAAAACAGGTGAGAATAGGACTCACAGGGATCTTAGGTACTCTTAGGATCTTAAGACTCAGGCATTTTGTATATTGCCTGTCATTCAACACATTGAAAGGGGCTTCCCAGGTGGCTCAGTAGTAAAGAAAAAAAATCCACCTGCCAATGCAAGGACATGGGTTCACTCCCTGAGTGGGTAAGATCCCCTGGAGTAGAAAATGGAAATCCACTCTAGTATTCCTGCCTGGAGAATCCCATGGACAGAAGAGTCTGGCAGGCTGCAGTTCATGGGGTCTCAAAGAGTCGGACATGACTGAGCAACTGAGCACACACAGAGAGATTGAGTACCTGAATGAATGAATGCACATTATGTGCTTTATGTTTGGAATTGACGGAGTCCCGCTTTTGAGTCGTTAAATGGTACATTCTGTCTTATGAGAGTCCTCCCCTCACAGCTTCTCCACTTTCAACCAGATGTGCCAGGATGAAATGCTTTGGACAAATGGCAATTGCAGAAGTGGCTGAATGGGCTGCCAGGCTGGCACAGGGTCAGGGATGGTGTATCAGTGGGCCCCTGCCTATGGCTTCCTCTCTGGGCATGCTCCTCTCCATCTCACTCTATCCCACAACCCACTTCTCAGAATTTCCCTCATGTTCTCAGCGTACTCAGTCTGTGTTGCCTCTCAGAGTGCTACTCAACTCAGGATTCTTCCCTGCTGCCCTTCAAAAGGACCTTTTTGAAAATCTTACCAGACAAGTGAGCAGCAGAAACATAATCATGAAACCAACCCTTTTGATCTGGAAGCAAAGTAATTCAACACCCACCAAAAACTGACAGACACCTGCTCGTGAACAGCAGTGGCAGTGTTCTGGATTTGCTTGCGAGCTGTGTCACTTGCTGAGGGAATTGTTTTCAACTTCCAGGCTATGGCAGACCTGGAGAAACATACTCTAATATGCAAGGCACAGGCCCCAATTAATGTTTCACCCATTGCATGCGGCTTGACAGTTCTCCTGACTTGTTGCAATCATAAGTGTGAAACTCTGGGGGTTTCAGTTAAATTGTTTTGTGACATTGCAGCTTAAGTTTTTCATTCCAAACCTTACCTTTTATTGAAAGAATTTTAAAGTATTGCCTTTATACAGTGACTATATATCCATATATGCACCATGTTTTGTTCACAGAAAGATTTGTT
>NW_011487354.1:3990-5241 GCF_000754665.1 Bison bison bison | reverse complement strand
TGCGATGAACATTGGGGTACACGTGTCTCTTTCAATTCTGGTTTCCTCGGTGTGTATGCCCAGCAGTGGGATTGCTGGGTCATATGGCAGTTCTATTTCCAGTGTTTTAAGGAATCTCCACACTGTTCTCCATAGAGGCTGTACTAGTTTGCATTCCCACCAACAGTGTAAGAGGGTTGCCTTTTCTCTACACCCTCTCCAGCATTTATTGTTTGCAGACTTTTGGATAGCAGCCATTCTGACCAGAGTGAGATGGTACCTCACTGTGGTTTTGATTTGCATTTCTCTGATAATGAGTGATGTTGAGCATTTTTTCATGTGTTTGTTAGCCATCTGTATGTCTTCTTTGTAGAAGTGTCTGTTTAGTTCTTTGGCCCGTTTTTTGATTGGGTCATTTATTTTTCTGGTATTGAGCTGCATGAGCTGTTTATATATTTTTGAGATTAATTCTTTGTCAGTTTCTTTGTTTGCTATTATTTTCTCCCATTGTGAAGGCTGTCTTTTCACCTTGCTTATAGTTTCCTTTGATGTGCAGAAGCTTTTAAGTTTAATTAGGTCCCATTTGTTTATTTTTGTTTTTATTTCCATTACTCTGGGAGGTGGGTCATAGAAGATCTTACTGTGATTCATGTCAGAGAGTGTTTTGCCTATGTTTTCCTCTAGGAGTTTTATAGTTTCTGGGTTACATTTAGATCTTTAGTCCATTTTGAGTTTATTTTTGTGTATGGTGTTAGAAAGTGTTCTAGTTTCATTCTTTTACAAGTGGTTGACCAGTTTTCCCAGCACCACTTGTTAAAGAGATGGTCTTTTCTCCATTGTATATTTGTGCCTCCTTTGTCAAAGATAAGGTGTCCATAGGTACATAGATTTATCTCTGGGCTTTCTATTTTGTTCCATTGATCTATATTTCTGTCTTTGTGCCAGTTACATAGTGTCTTGATGATTGTAGCTTTGTTGTATAGTCTGAAGTCAGACAGGGTGATTCCTCCAGTTCCATTCTTCTTTCTCAAGATTGCTTTGGCTTTTTGAGTTTTTTTGTGTTTCCCCACAAATTGTGAAATCATTTGTTCTAGTTCTGTGAAAAATACCATTGGTAGCTTTTAGGGATTGCATTGAATCTACTGTTGAATTGTGGCAGGGTTCTATAATCTACTTAATATTGCATCTAGACTTAATATAACATAGGGTAATTATGAGGGCCTTAAATACGGTGCCATCATGGTTTTTAAAATCTTTCTGGAAAGAGAACAG
>NW_011487354.1:759-1449 GCF_000754665.1 Bison bison bison | reverse complement strand
TGCCATCTATGGGGTTGCACAGAGTCAGACACGACTGAAGTGACTTAGCAGTAGCAGCAAATGTTTGTTAAATGAATGATTTATTTAATATTTATGTATTTTAATATCCCAGAAAGCCTCCCATATATATTATAAAAGTTATCTTAGGTAATATCCTTGAAATGAATAAAACATTTGTCTTTCTCTTCAAGTGAAAATCTTTGATTGATACCATTTTCTAGACCACTATTTGATGAAATATGTACTTTAATCTAGGTGATGTCCACTTGTGGGCTTTCCCACCCAATGGTTCAGAGGGTAAAGAATTGGCCTGCAATCCAGAAGACAGGAGACACAGGTTTGATCCCTGGTCAGAAAGGTGTCTTGGAGGAGGAAATGGCAACCCACTCCAGTATTCTTGCCTGAAAAATCCCAATGACAGTGGAGCCTGGAGGGCTACAGTCCAAAGGGTTGCAAAGAGTCGGACATGACTGAACGACTAAGCACGCATCCATATGTAGTTTATCAATTTCAATTTTCACTTGCTCATCAATCTATATTTTATATACAGAAATTATTAATATTTTATAGCTCTACCTTCAAGGTTGGGGTCAGTGCTGCTGCTGCTGCTATGTCACTTCAGTCGTGTCCGACTCTGTGTGACCCCATAGACGTCAGCCCACGAGGCTTCCCCGTCCCTGGGATTCTCCA
>NW_011487354.1:0-659 GCF_000754665.1 Bison bison bison | reverse complement strand
CTTCTCCAATGCAGGAAAGTGAAAAGTGAGAGTGAAGTCGCTCAGTTGTGTCCGACTCTTAGCGACCCCCTGGACTGCAACCCACCAGGCTCCTCCGTCCATGGGATTTTCCAGGCAAGAGTACTGGAGTGGGGTGCCATTGCCTTCTCTGGGGTGAGTGCTAGTAAATGGCAAATGGTGATTTTTATTTTATGCAAACATATTTTTCTCTATGTTAACAAACAAGATGCTCTTTTTTAGAGTTTTCAAAATTCCTTCCTCCTCCTCATTGTCTAATTCTACATGTTGCTCTTATTTCTACACACCAATTTTTGTGAAATTTGAAAAAATATGATTTTTTAATAAGTAAAGTATCATAATTAATTTTCTATATGTTATATTTCAACTTTTCCGTGAATTTTCACTTAGTATGCCTTTTTCATTTTGGTTCCCATAGACTTTTTGCTTTCATCTTGAGTGGGTAGCCTATCCCTTCTCCAGGGGATCTTCCTGACCCAGGAATCAAACCAGGGTCTCCTGCATTGTAGGTGGGTTCTTTACCAGCTGAGCCATCAGGGAAGCCCTCATTTAAACAAGCAATCCAAAAATTGCTAAGTGGAGAAAAAGGTGAATTTTTTCTCTTATAATTTTCACTGAATGTAAAACCTGTTCTCATATTC
>NW_011487353.1:5043-5430 GCF_000754665.1 Bison bison bison | reverse complement strand
CATTTCATCCAGATGCAATTCGGTACTTTTATGCCCACAGCTTCCCTGAGAGTGCAATTGAAAGTAGACTGGATGAAAGGAAGCAAGGGAAGTCTCTTCTCAGAAAACAAAGAAAGAATTCTAAAGTTCTTTATGTTTAGAAAGAATATTTCAGGTTTTTAACCTCAAATTTTATAAGAGTATCTAAAATATAGATTAAATAATAATATGCAATACATATTAATTTTGTAGATGTATTTCTTATCTCAAACTCAATTTCTCTTAATTTCACTGAAGTTATATTTAATAAACATAAAATTTAATGAAGGAAAATGGACTTGACTTGCAAGGGGTGGGAAGGAGATTATAACTCTGGTAGTGTTTTATAAGTTATTTTAAAAATTGACA
>NW_011487353.1:0-516 GCF_000754665.1 Bison bison bison | reverse complement strand
CCTATCACTTTGATCTCGATTCATTTATGTGGTAGACTCTGGTCAATAGTAAAATACCATCACCAGGCAGAATACAGCAAAACCTACTACAAAGTAAGAATCCAGAAAGAACCTACAGTTGAGTCAGAAAAAGGTATTAGCTGTCAGTGCAGTAGAGATAAGTCAATACGCAATGGGCTGATTCTGAGCTGACAGGTGATACACAACATGTTTTGCCATGAAAGAGAAATGAAGGAATGGGAATGGCCGGCAGAGCCTAATAGCTTCTTTGCCAGAATACCTCACAACTTCCTTGTTGCTTTCATCACTCTCAGCATCCAGCATTTTTTAAGATCTTCTCCCATTTTGGTCGTTCTTCAAAGCTTTCAATACCATTTTTGCTGTTGCTGCCTGGGTTTTCTCTAGTTGTAGTGAGTGGGGGCTACTGTTTGTTGTGGAACATGAGCTATTCATACTGTTCATGGGGTTCCCAAGGCAAGGATGCTGAAGTGGTTTGCCATTTGCTTCTCCAGTGGA
>NW_011487352.1:4888-5442 GCF_000754665.1 Bison bison bison | reverse complement strand
TGTGAAAAATGGATGTAGTTCTCGTGCGTAGAGTGAGAGCTGTCAGTGAGAGAGGGTGACCTAAGCTGAGTATGTCTTCCCCTTCATTTAGAAGTTTTCATCTTTCAGCCTTGAGAAGTTTACAGCTTCTTGATCAATGATAGAAATGGAGAAAAGTGAAAACACGCACTCATTTCTGGCAGGCCTTGTCTCTTACAGTTTGTAAGTTGCTTAAGAAAAAGAATGACAGAAACATACATACCCCTCCTCGGTGACTTCCCTAAGTGCTTAATAAGCAAAAGGATGGAGGACATGAAAGTATTCCTTGAAATAACACAAAACTACACAGATAGACACTGCTTTATCTTTAGGGCATTTTCTCTTAGACTTTTAGTATGTACAAACAGATCAGAGTAGGAAAAAAATGAAGAAAGGCGAAATGAAAAAAAAGCTTTGTAAAGGAGATTTCAGTATCTGCCACGAAGCCTCAAGAAAGAGTCAAAATGAATTAAACTTGTTAAAGAAGAAAAAGGCCAATCAGCCTCTTTCGGATCTTTTCAGATGAGTCTTAAATG
>NW_011487352.1:0-449 GCF_000754665.1 Bison bison bison | reverse complement strand
AGTTAAATGAAGTAATTAAGTCAAATGAGACCAAATAGGATATGATACTAGTGGGGCATTTGCATGTTCTTAGCAGGAGGTAGAAATACATTGGCAGGAATAGAAGGTGGTTTTAGCTGTAAATTCTCTTGGCATGAGAAAGCTCTTTTCAGGCCAAAAATCCCCACTAGCTTTCTGGCCAATACTATCCTCTTCAGTTGCTTTTGTTTCTATGACTAGTTTGGCCCCAGGCAGAAAGAGTGAAATAGACAAAAATCTGTGTTTGGCTCTCCTCCAGTTAGAAATGTGGAACTGGTGATTCAGGAGTTAGCTGCAATGAGGGATGAGTTGAAGCCATGGGCAATTATACTGAAGGAAGAAAGGGAAGAACAGAATGTTAAAAGAGTCTGCTTATTCCACAAACCTTCATTAATTATCTCCCAAACCAGGGCCTATGATAGACTCTGGGG
>NW_011487351.1:4797-5001 GCF_000754665.1 Bison bison bison | reverse complement strand
TGGCACCCCACTCCAGTACTCTTGCCTGGAAAATTCCATGGATGGAGCAGCCTGGTAGGCTGCAGTCCATGGGATCCCTGAGAGTCAGACATGACTGAGTGACTTCACTTTCACTTTTCACTTGGAGAAGGAAATGGCAACCCACTCCAGTGTTCTTGCCTGAAGAATCCCAGGGGCAGTGGAGCCTGGTGGGCTGCCGTCTAT
>NW_011487351.1:0-692 GCF_000754665.1 Bison bison bison | reverse complement strand
GTACACCCTCTTCAGTAAGTGGTGCTGGGAAAACTGGGCAACAACATGTAAAAGAATGAAACTAGATCACTTCCTAACATCATATACAAAAATAAACTCAAATTAGATTAAAGACTTAAATGTAAGGCCAGAAACTATAAAGCTCTTAGAGGAAAACAGGCAGTACACTCTATGACATACATCACAGCAAGATCCTCTTTTACCCACCTCCTAGAGTAATGGAAATAAAAATAAACCAATGGGACTTAATTAAACTTAAAAGCTTTTGCACAGCAAAGGAAACAGCAAACAAGATTAAAAGACAACCCTCAGAATGGGAGAAAATAATTGCAATTGAAACAACTGACAAAGGATTAATCTCCAGAATATATAAGCAGCTCATACAGCTCAACATCAGTAAAACAACCCAATCAAAAAATGAGCAGAAGACCTAAACAGACATTTCTCCAAAGAAGACATACAGATGGCTAAAAAAACACTAGAAAAGATGCGCAGCACTGCTCATTATTAGAGAAATACAAATCAAAACTACAATGAAGTGTCACCTCACACCAGTCAGAACGGCCATCATCAAAAAATCTACAAACAATAAGTGCTGGAGAGGGTGTGGAGAAAAGGGAACCCTCTTGCACTGTTGGTGGGAATGTAAAATGATACAGCTACTATGGAGAACAGTATGGAGATTTCCTTAA
>NW_011487350.1:14404-15152 GCF_000754665.1 Bison bison bison | reverse complement strand
TGGAAAAAAGGGAACACTCTTGCACTGTTGGTTGGAATGCAAATTGCTATAGCCAGTATGGAGAACATTATGTGTTCTTTAAAAAATTAGGAGTAAATCTACCATATGACCCAGCAATCCCACCACTGGCATATACTCTGAGGGCATACCCTGAGGAAACCATAATTGAAAATTTCTTATGTACTCCAATATTCATTGCCACACTATTCACAATAGCTAGGACGTGGAAGTCACCTAGATGTCCATGTACAGATGAATGGATACAAAATTTGTGGTACATATACACAAAAGAATATTTTACAAGTATTCTATTTTTTATAGCTGAATGGATTATTACTCAGCTAGTAAAATGAATACATTTGAATCTGTTCTAATGAGATGGATAGACCTAGAGCCTATTATAAAGGGAAATAAGTCAAGAAGAGAAAGACAATATTGTATATTAACACTTATATATGGGATATAAAAGATAGTATTGATGATCCTACTTGCAAGGCAGCAAAGGAAATGCAGACATACCTATCCTGGACTGACGATTCATTTCTTATATGATATTATACATATTTCAATGCCATTCTCCCAAATCATCCCCCTCTCCCTCTCCCACAGAGTCCAAAAGATGGTGCTATACATCTGTGTCTCTTTTGCTGTCTTGCATACAGGTTTATCATTAACGTCTTTCTAAACAACAACAGAACTTCATTGATAGAGTTAGTCTTTTGAACACATAGCCTGTGTATTTGAATGC
>NW_011487350.1:10424-11035 GCF_000754665.1 Bison bison bison | reverse complement strand
AGGCGTTTGATGAGCTCCTATTGATTAGTGTTCCCTGGAGTCAGGTGTTCTCTGTTGTTCTCATGATTTGGACTTAAGCCTCCTGCTTCTGGTTTTCAGTCTTATTTTTACAGTAGTCTCAAGACTTCTTCGATACAGCACCGTTGATAACACATCTAGGTTAAAGATGAAAAGTTTCTCCACAGTGAGGGACACCCAGAGAGGTTCACAGAGTTACATGGAGAAGAGAAGTGGGAGGAGGGAGTTAGAGGTGACCCGAATGAGATGAGGTGGGATCAAAATAGGAGAGAGCAAGCTAGCCAGTAATCACTTCCTTATGTGTGCTGCACAGTCTGGACCACTCAGAGATGTTCCTGGAGTTATACAGAGAAGGGAAGAGGGAGGAAGGAGACAGAAGTGGCCAGGAGGATAAAAGGGGGTAATGAAAAGGAGAGAGAAATCCAGCCAGTAGTCACTTCCCTAAGTGTTCTCTACCGTCTGGAACACACAGAGATTCAGAGAGTTGGGTAGAGAAGAGAAGGGGGAGGGAGGAGACAGAGGAGACCTGGTGGAGAAAAAGGAGAGTCCAAAGGGGGAGAGAGCAGTCAAACCAGTAATCTTGCTCCCAAGTA
>NW_011487350.1:9324-10324 GCF_000754665.1 Bison bison bison | reverse complement strand
CCTTGTGTGTTATTTGTTGTTTTTCCCTTGCTGCTTTTAATATTTGTTCTTTGTGTTTGATCTTTGTTAATTTGCTTAATATGTGTCTTGGGGTGTTTTGTCTTGGGTTTATCCAGTTTGTGACTCTCTGGGTTTCTTGGTCTTGGGTGATTATTTCCTTCCCCATTTTAGGGACGTTTTCAACTATTTTCTCCTCAAGTATTTTCTCATGGTCTTTCTTTTTGTGTTCTTTTTCTAGGACTCCTATGATTCGAATGTTGAAGCGTTTAATAATGTCCCGGAGGTCTCTGAGATTGTCCTCACTTCTTTTAATTCATTTATATTTTTTCCTCTCTGATTCATTTATTTCTACCATTCTATCTTCTCTTTTTACTAATCCTATCTTCTGCCTCCGTTATTCTATTATTTGTTGCCTCCAGAGTGTTTTTTATCTCCTTTCTTGCATTATTTGTTATATACTGACTCTTTTTTATTTCTCCTAGGTCCTTGTTAAACTTTCTTACATTTTCTCAATCCTTGTCTCCAGGCTATTTATCTGTAATTCCATTTTGTTTTCAAGATTTTGGATCATTTTCACTAACATTATTCAGAATTTTTTATCAGGTAGATTCCCTACCTCTTCATCTTTTGTTTGGTTTGGTGGACATTTATCCTGTTCTTTCACCTGCTGGGTATTCCTCTGTCTCTTCATCTTGTTTATATTGCTGAGTTTGTGGTGGCCTTTCTGTATTCTGACAGTTTGTGGAGTTCTCTTTATTATGGAGTTTCCTCACTGTGAGTGGGGTTGTATTGGTGGCTTGTCAAGGTTTCTTGGTTGGGGAATCTTGTGTTGGTGTTCTAGTGGGTGGAGCTGGATGTCTTCTCTCTGGGGTGCAATGAAGTGTCTAGTTATGAGTTATGAGATGTCATTGGTTTTGGAGTAACTTTGGGAAGCCTGTATATTGAAGCTCAGGGCTGTGTTCTTGTGTTGCTGGAGAATTTGTGTGGTATGTCTTGCTCT
>NW_011487350.1:4552-6259 GCF_000754665.1 Bison bison bison | reverse complement strand
CTGATCTCCTTTAGAATGGACTGGTTGGATCTCCTTGCAGCCCAAGGGACTCTCAAGAGTCTTCTCCAACACCACAGTTCAAAAGCATCAATTCTTTGGTGCTCAGCCTTCGTCACAGTCCAACTCTCACATCCATACATGACCACAGGGAAAACCATATCCTTGACTGCTGCTGCTGCTGCTAAGTCGCTTCAGTTGTGTCCGACTCTGTGTGACCCCATAGACGGTGGCCCACCAGGCTTCCCCATCCCTGGGATTCTCCAGGCAAGAACACTGGAGTGGGTTGCCATTTCCTTCTCCAATGCATGAAAGGGAAAAGTGAAAGTGAAGTCGCTCAGTCGTGTCCGACTCTTCATGACTCCGTGGTCTGCAGCCTACCAGGCTCCTCCACCCATGGGATTTTCCAGGTAAGAGTACTGGAGTGGGGTGCCATTGCCTTCTCCAATAGCCTTGACTAGACGGACCTTTGTTGGCAAAGTAATGTTTCTGCTTTTGAATATGCTATCTAGGTTGGACATAACTTTCCTTCCAAGGAGTAAGCATCTTTTAATATCCTACAATTTAACTCAATTCTGCCTATTCAAAGATGGCATCAGACTCCACATAATAAAGGCTCAATCCTATACTGTTTCCCAGCCCCATCAGACACAGTCACAAACCCAGGCTGTGCTTATGAACAATCAACTACAAACTGAAGGTTTGTGAACCCCCCATGGACTTAAAACACCAGTTGCAAGTCCAGGATGTTACCTGTATTTCTAACCAACCATCTATAAATCATAGGTTCCCATGACCTCTTCCTCTGGTTTGATTAATTTGCTAGAGTGTCTTACAGAATTCAGAGAAATATTTTGCTTACTACATCACCAGTTTAATGTAAAAGGATATAACTCAGGGACAATCAAATGAAAAAGATGCATATGTACGTACCCTCTCCAGTTGTGCCACTCTTCCCACATATCCACATGTGTTTACCTTACCTCTGCCCAACACCCTCCACCCAATACATCTTATTCTACCGTTCAGTAATTTTAGCTCTGAGAAAATATCTAGGCTTATGGTTCAAGATGTCAGAGTAGAAGCACATCTCCTGTGGTGTACTCCAGAGTAGAAGCTCAACTCCTCCTATGAAAACATCAAAACCACAACTGTTGAACAAGAGGATGCTGGAAAACACCAAAAAAAGATATCCCACATCCAAAGACAAAGAACAAGGCACAACGAGATTGTAGAAGGGGCACAATCCAGATAAAATCAAATCATATACCCACCAAGTGGGTGACTCACAAACTGGAGAACAATAATATCAAATAAGTTATGCAACTGTTATGAAGGTTCTAAACCCAATGCCAGGCTTCCCATCCTGGAGATCTTACAAAGAGACTGGGAATACCCAGGGAATCTGACATTGAAGGCCATCAGGATTTGATTAAACACTTTCAAAGTACTGGGAGAAACAGAGACTCCAGTCTAGGAGGGCACAAATAAAACCTTGTGTGCATCAAGACACAGAGGAAATGAGCAGTGAGTCCACAGGAGACTAACCAAAACTATCTGCTAGTGTTAGAGGGTCTCCTGTGGAGGTATGAGTTGGCAGGGGCTCACGACAGGGATGGGGGCACTGGCAGCATCAGTTGATATATCTCTCAGCAATCTTGATTACAGTTTGCAGTTCATCAAGCCTGGCATTGTGCATGATGTACTCTG
>NW_011487350.1:0-634 GCF_000754665.1 Bison bison bison | reverse complement strand
CCTGCTTCATTCTGTACTCCAAGGCCAAATTTGCCTGTTACTTCAGGTGTTCTTGACTTCCTACTTTTGCATTCCAGTCCCCTGTAATGAAAAATGCATCTTTTTTGGGTGTTAGTTCTAGAAGGTCTTGTAGGTCTTCATAGAACCATTCCACTTCAGCTTATTCAGCATTACTGGTCAGGGCATAGACTTGTATTACCGTGATATTAAATAGTTTGCCTTGGAAACGAACAGAAATCATTCTGTAGTTTTTGAGATTGCATCCAAGTACTGCATTTTGGACTCTTTTGTTGACTATCATGGCTATTCCATTTCTTCTGAGGGATTCCTGCCCACAGTAGTAGATCCATCTGAGTTAAATTCACCCATTCCAGTCCATCTTAGTTCACTGATTCCTAGAATGTCGATGTTCACTCTTGCCATCTCCTGTTTAAGCACTTCCAATTTGCCTTGATTCATGGAACTAACATTCCAGGTTCCTATGCAATATTGCTCTTTATAGCAGCAAACCTTGCTTCTATCACCGGTTCCATCCACAACTGGATATTGTTTTTGCTTTGGCTCCATCCCTTCTTTCTTTCTGGAGTTATTTCTCCACTGATCTCCAGTAGCATTTTGGGCACCTACTGACATG
>NW_011487349.1:4921-5564 GCF_000754665.1 Bison bison bison | reverse complement strand
ACTTGTTTCCATGGAGACATTTTTTAGGTGCTTTATGACATCAGCATGTTTGTAAATCCCACTATACAACAAAATAGTTAAAAAACCGAAGTAAATCCTGAAAATAAGTACCTTGTTGAGTACAGATTTAAAGTATTTTCAACTTATTTAATTATACCAGATAATTCCCCAACAACACCCTAAATCATCAGAATAATCATGAAAACAGGTGTCACAACTGCCCCTATTAAAATAATTTTACCTTCAAATAAGGTCCTTATCTATTTTCAAAAGTGGTCTACAAACTAAATAATGTCCATTTCCGTTCAATTTGGAAGGTCACCAGGGAATCAGGTTGTACTGGATGGCCATGGTAACACATGTAATTTTATTTCTTTTATAATACAGGCATTTAGGGGGTACCACCTTAGCAGCAACAGCAGTACAGAACCCTCTCAGGAGTCAGGAGACTGGTACTTTCGGGGGATATGCCTTGAGGATGAAATTGCTTATGTTTCAATTTCTAAAATAAGAAAACCACTAACCTTGAAGCCTGTATGCCACCTGCATCATAGCAGCCTGAGTTTAAATGTGATCTTAACTTCTGCAAAAGCTCACATCCTAAAGATGAATGGTCCAGAACGCCCTTCCAGGGGTCTAATAA
>NW_011487349.1:567-967 GCF_000754665.1 Bison bison bison | reverse complement strand
TCGGGACTTCCCTTGTGGTCCAGTGGTTAGGACTCTGCACTTCCAATGTGGGGGACCTGGGTTCAATCCTTGATAGGGGAACTAGATCCCACATCCTGCAGCTAAGACCTGGTACAACAAATAAATAAAAATATATTAAAAAAAAAAAACTATGCTTAATGTATTTGAGATAATATTGAGAATTTCCTCAAAGAACTGGAAACTAGGACTTCCCTGGTGATCTAGTGGTTGGGAATCTGCCTGCCAAAACAGGGAACATGGATTCGATCCCTGGTCTGGGAAGATTTCACATGTCACAGGGCAACTAAGCCCGCTTACTGAAACTACTGAAGCCTGCTCTTATAGAACCCATGCTCCGCATAGAACCCATGCTCCGCATAGAACCCATGCTCCGCATAGA
>NW_011487349.1:0-467 GCF_000754665.1 Bison bison bison | reverse complement strand
GCAAGAATCATGGATCTAAGACCTGGAGAAGAATGAAACTCTGAAGCATGAGCAGGGCATTTGGGACAAATTTTCCCCCTGAGGGGAGAGAAGGTACAAAGCTTTTTGTTCATAAGCCAGGAGGTAAAATCAGATTTGTGCCCTGCCAAGGAGGAGATCTCTGATAACAATCATATTTTGGGTTGAGACTCCAAGGATTACACCCTAGAAAAATAGTGTAAAACAATAAAACTTGATCTTGCAGGCATTGAATCTCAGTTTTTGCCGGCATTGTCTCTTTTGTGACCCCAAGGACTGAAACCCGCCAGGCTTCTCTGTCTATGGGATTTCCCAGGCAAGAATGCTGGAGTGGATTGCCATTTCCTTCTCTAGGGGATCTGCCTGACCCAGAGACTGAACCCGCTTGTCCTGCATTGGAAGGCAGATTCTTTACCACTGAGCCACCAGGGAAGCCCAAAGCTCAATTT
>NW_011487348.1:18821-19305 GCF_000754665.1 Bison bison bison | reverse complement strand
GATACATTGTCACATGCAGGATGCATTACTGATTTTATGACATGCGATGTGCAGAAATTTGACAGTTGAGTGCATGCCTTCCATAAAAGTACCCTTTGATTGCTTGTGTTGTACTTTTAGTGTAACTTTGTTAACAGTGTAATGCGTTGAAAAATATGTAGGTAAAGCAGTTGGACATCAGATCCAGGGTTTTCCTTTTAAGTGTCGGTTAGTGCTGTTTCCAAAAAGCAGTCTCCTTTAACCTCTCTAAACATTCAGTTCAGGCCGTATGGCCTGATGAAGTCAAAGCATTTGGCTCTAAGTGGCTCTGCTTGGCACGGGGTTCTGTACCACACAGAAATACTCTTTGGTCAGGGTGAAGAATGAACTAGACGTTATTGAAAAACAAAATAGGCACGAGATGGGTGAATAGTATGATCTTGAAACATTGGCTTCATACGGAGTCTCCTGGTCTCTTGGTCTCCAGGCTCACAAAGGTCCTCAG
>NW_011487348.1:17568-18721 GCF_000754665.1 Bison bison bison | reverse complement strand
GATGAGCCATAAGGAAGTCCACTGTATAGGGGTTTCGTCTATTAATAGGGATAATGCCCATGCATGATTCAGAAGACTGAAACAGTCCATCGTGCTGTTCTCACACCACCTGTGAGAGTTCAGGGCAACTTTCAATTTATCGTTTCCACTTTGGCAAATGTCTGCATTTGGTGGTTTGGGTGTGTGAAATGTCACCTTCAGATATACAGACATCTAATCATGTTTTATCCAATGGGAAAGTTCTTGCATTGAAGGTCCTCAACCTTTTTTTGAATGAAACCATAGAAGAATAGGATGGTAACTTATAAAGTCGAAGAAAGAGAAAAAAAATCCATCTGCTCGGTTTCAGCCATGATCTCTCAGGTTGCTTCCACCTCTGAGACTTTTGATGCACTCTAGCCAGCTCTGGATGTGACAACAGGCAAGCATGGCCCTTTAAGCAGGAGAGAAGATCCTGGCACTTTCTAGGACATAGTTCCTCTCCCTTTCTTCCAAAGGAAAAAGGAATGAAAAAAAAAATCAAACCCACACAAACCAAAACACAGTAAAATGACCAATATCCTTTCTGTGTCAGTGCCAGCTGGTAGACACTGTTTATGCACAAGTTTCTCTGTCCTGGCCTGAGTTCAGCCCAACAACCAGGCCTAATTATTTCTTCCTTTAGGGAACATCATACGCTTAGAGCAGGGGTCATACAAAAGAAAAGCAAAATAAACAAAACTCCCACCGCTCTCACCAGCGGCTTATAAACAACAAAAAGGAGGGACTAACACCTGACAGGGTACCTGGCAGTGCAGTGTTCACATTTACTGTCCAGGAGAATTTCATTCTTGTTGACTATAAAGATAGAAACCTCGTAAACTTTTTATAAACCTTGTAAACTTTATTTTGACCAATTACACTTCCCTTTGTATTATTAAAAAATCACTATATTTATCTGAGTTGTACCTAAAATGATCAGATTTATTTCATTTCACATCCATCCTCCCAAAATCATTAGGGCTTTCTCAAAAGTGTGTGTGTTTTCATTTTGTTGTTGTGCTCAGTCGCTCAGTCGTGTGTGACTCTTGGTGACCGCATGGACCGTAACCCGCCAGGCTCCTCTGTCCAAGGGATTTCCCAGGCAAGGATACTCGAGTGGGGAGCCATTTCC
>NW_011487348.1:15075-17468 GCF_000754665.1 Bison bison bison | reverse complement strand
AAAGACCCTGATGCTGGGAGAGATTGAAGGTGGGAGGAGAAAGGGGATGACAGAGGATGAGATGGTTGGATGGCATCACTGACTCAATGGATATGAATTTGAGTAAACTCCGGGAGTTGATGATGGACAGGGAGGCCTAGTGTGCTGCAGTCCATGGGGTCGCAAAGAGTCAGACACAACTGAGCGACTAAACTGAACTGAAGAACTCAGTGTACAGGCAAATTATATTGACAGATATTTGTAGACGTTCACATCATTGGCGCAACTCAGTAGTTTTAACTGGGAGGATATTGGAATATTTGTTCCGGTTTTCACTTCCTTATGTATTACTGCACAGTGACAACTGACATGGTGATGGCGATAACCGTATTGTCTTGCTCCTCGGGGATTGTGATATATCTTGTGACAGTGAACACTTCCTAGTACACTCAGGGTCAGTAATGAATGACTCAGTGACAATGTGATGTCAACACTTCCTGCCTGTCCCCAGGCACAACCAAGGGGTTACTACAGCTGGCCTCTAGAGAAGGGGTTAGCAACATGGCATAATGCTGCTAAGGATGAAAGAGCTGCCATATTTCCTAGGCTGAAATTCCAGTCGGTTTGGTGGAGTTTACCAGGAACCTCTGCTCCAAAGCCTTGCCACATAGAGAAGAAACTTTTAAGCTGAAAACTGCTTAATAGCATTGAAAACTCTCCAGCCCTGCTGTTTTGGTGTGTTGCCAAAGAAAGGCGCTAGAAGCAGGTGGGGAAGCAGAGGTGAGTGAAGAAGGCAGTGCCAAGGAGCTGGCCAGTGACTTCCTGTGCACCAGGTAAAATCCACCCAGGAACCCTTAATCGCATGTTGTTCTATGGTGTTATTAAGTGAATACATTTTTCATGGCCCACCTGCTAGTGTAACTAATTAACAGCCATTCTCATTAATTACATTGATCGGGATCATAAAATAATTTCAGATTGCTGAACATGATCAGCAGGAGTAAAATGATTTCACTTTAATCCCTGAATGATTTTTTTCATGTTTAATCAAATGAAATATATGTAGTTATTTGAGCCACTTTTTTCATCTTGGAACTGCAACTCAGGGCAATTACAGCAGACATAAAGTTGATGCAAACAGAACTGCATTTCAGGCAGTGGCTAATTAAGCAATAAGGTACAATGGGGTGGGGGTGTATGATTATCAGGAGATAATCACCCCCCTGAGGAGTCACAAAGCGAAAGGTGCAGTTGAGTACCTCTTCTGCCATGGGCCTCTGATTACTCTGGATCACCTCACACCCTGCTAATCGGAAACTCTTTCCATTTTATGCAGAAATAAATTGAGGGAAAATGAGTTTGATCATAGGTAATGGTTCACTACTGCATAGTGAAAGTGAAAGTCGCTCAGTCATGTCTGACTCTTTGCAACTCCATGGACTGCCGCACACCAGGCTTCCCTTGTCCTTCACCATCACCATCTTCTAATTTCATGGCTGCAGTCACTATCCACAGTGATTTTGGAGCCCAAGAAAATAAAGTCTGTCACTGTTTCCATTGTTTCCCATCTATTCGCCATGAAGTGATGGGATCAGATGCCATGATCTTCATTTTTTGAATGTAGAGTTTTAAGCCAGCTTTTTCACTCTTCTCTTTACCTTCAACAAGAGGCTCTTTAGATCTTCTTCAGTTTCTCCTATAAGAGTGGTGTCATCTGCATATCTGAGGTTATTGATATTTCTCCTGGCAATCTTGATTCCAGCTTGTGCTTCATCCAGACTGGCATTTCATATGATGGCTTCTCTGGTGGCTCAGATGGTAAAGAATCTACCTGCAATGTGGGAGACCTGGGTTTGATCCCTGAGTTGGGAAGATTCCCTGGAGAAAGAAATGGCAGCCCACTCCAGTATTCTTGCCCGGACATTCCCCATGGACAGAAGAGTCTGGCAGGCTTCAGTCCATGGGGTGCCAAGAGTCAGACACGACTGAGCAACAAAGCACAGCACTTTGCATATAAGTTAAATAAGCAGGGTGACAATATACAGCCTTGATGTACTCCTTTCCCAGTTTTGAACCAGTCTGCTGTTTCATGTCCAGTTCTAACTGTTGCTTCTTGAGCTTCACACAGGTTTCACAGGAGGCAGGTAAGGTGGTCTGATATTCCCATCTCTTTAAGAATTTTCCACAGTTTGTTATGATCCACACAGTCAAAGGTTTTAGCATAGTCAATGAAGCAGAAGTAAATGTATTTCTGGAATTCTCTTGCTTTTTACTATGAGCCAACAAATGTAGGCAATTTGATCTCTGGTTCTTGTCCCTTTTCTAAATCCAGCTTGAACATCTGGAAATTCTTCGTTCACATACAGTTGAAGGATCACTTGAAGGATTTTGAGCATTACTTTTCTAGCATGTGA
>NW_011487348.1:13594-14975 GCF_000754665.1 Bison bison bison | reverse complement strand
CATTCTCTGCAAATGTCATTTAAATAGGACTCTGATATTTTCCGATCAAGTCTACAGGCTTTAGTCAAATAGTGAGCACTTTATTTGTAAATGCGGGAGGGAAAGAAAAGCTTCAGTTCAGCAGTTCTTAGGATGTCAGCTTACCAGTATTGATTAATCGTTCAGTAGTGGCAGCTGCTTCGTTATTAAATGTGCAGCTCGCCATACAAAAGATATCAGGTGTAGGAAATGTTTGCTGACAATTCACCTCTTCTCCTGATGTGGGGGAATAGACTTCTACATGCTCCTCAATGACCATTCTTGGGAATTCACCTCCTTCCCTCTCTACATGTCCACCACCCCCAAACTCCCAGCTGACCCCCATGAGTTAGTTACTAGGGTGAACCTCCCCTAAAGAATTAAAAAAAAAAATCTTTGGAAATATTCAATCTCTGAATTCAAATCTTTGGATAGTCAAAAAAAAATCCAGTTTTTTTGGGGGGTCATTGTTTTGCTCTGTGGGAAGATCTTGCTACTTAAGTACTAGTTATAATTACAGATCTAGCACATATATCAGTGAGGAATCATGTTATCAGAACTGTGATGCTACTCCTGGCTTGTGGAATGAAGCATCCTAAAAAAGCTGAAGGAACTCTTTGAAACCACTAGGGGTACTATTTAGCAAGCTATCTGCTTCATGTTTTTAAATTGTACCCCAGGAAGGGCAAAGCCTTTCTGAACTTTCCTAACACAGTCGGAGGAGACTTTTCACACTTTAGAAGAATCTGGCATATACGTAACTCTTCAATGGGTTTACCCCAAATGCACATTTAAGAAACACAAATCCAATACAAAAACTTTCTAACCCTTTACCATCCCATCAGTTTTCCATTTGTCTGCCTTTAGGATTTCCCAGTTCCTTTAAATTCCTTTGGCATTTAACTTCTGTGGCCCTCACTTGGCACTCAGTGTAAATGACATGTGCATGTATTATAGGAATCTCTTCCCTCCTTCCAATTAGAGTGTCAGAACTTCTTCAAGCAATGGCTTTGACACTTGAAATCCATATATTATGAATTTCTAAGTATAGTTTATTTTAGAAGATTTTAGCAAAGTTCCATAAACCATCCAAATGACTCAGAAATTTCCATGTCTCAGTATGCTAACAACCAATTCTAACCAAGCAGACTAACAGCTTGCTTCTTTCAGCAGGCAGCACTAAGATGTTTTGTTAGGCCCTATTTCTCCATTGAAAAGACCCTGATGCTGGAAAAGATTGAAGGCAGGAGGAGAAGGGGATGACAGAGGATGAGATGGTTTGATGGCATCACTGACTCAATGGACATGAGTTTGAGTAAACTCTGGGACTTGGTGATGGACAGGGAGGCCTGGAGTCCTGCAG
>NW_011487348.1:10818-13494 GCF_000754665.1 Bison bison bison | reverse complement strand
TGCTGAGTTTTCCAAACTTGCTGGCATATTGAGTGCAACATTTTCATAGCATCATCTTTTAGGATTTGAACTAACTCCACTGGAATTCCATCATCTCCACTAGCTTTGTTCGTAGTGATACTCTCTAAGGCCCACTTGACTTCACACTCCAGGATGTCTGTGTCTAGGTGAGTGATCACACCATTCTGGTTATCTGGGTCATGAAGATCTTTTTTATAGTTCTTCTGTGTATTATTGCCACTTCTTAATATCTTCTGCTTCTGTTAGGTCCCTACAATTTCTGTCCTTTATTGTGCCTATCTTTGCATGAAATATTCCCTTGGTACTGTAACTTTCTTGAAGAGATCTCTAGTTGTTCCCATTCTATTGTTTTCCTCTATTTCTTTGCATCATTCATTTAAAAAGGTGTTCTTTTCTCTTGAGGATACAGTAAATGGCAAGATACAGCAAAAGGTGGTAACTGCCATGGATGAAGAAGCATTGGCTAATGTGCTAGGGAGGGATTGGGTGAGATGGAGGAGTGGAGGCGCTACCTTCGATAGAGTGCTCAGGAATGGTCTTTCAGAGGAGGGGATATTTGAGCAGAAATCTGAAGGAAGAGCCAGGAGAAGAGTATGGCACCAACTGTACAGCAAAGACAAAGGCTCTAAAGTGTGAGTGAGCTTAACATTGTTGACAAAGAGAAAGGAGGCCAGTATTGACAGGAAGAGAGTTGAGTTGGAGTTGGAGTGTGGTATGAGATGCAGTGAGGAGGGAAGTAGGCAGGGACAGATAGATTTCATTCTGAGCACCATGGGCAACCACTGGAGAATTTAAGTCAGGCAGTGACAAGATTTGATTTCTGTTTTATTAATAAAAATTTGCTCCGGCTTCAGTGTGGAGAATGAACTGGAGGGGGTGATAGTGGAAGCAGGCAATTATTCAGGTGAGAGTTGATTCTGGCTTGGACCAGTCATGGAATTACAGATGGAGGAAAAAGGAATCCATTTAGGAGAGAAATATGAAACTTGCTCAGGGGGTTGAGGGAACATGAGGAATTAAGGGCGACTTGTGTGTGGCTGTTGAGGCCATGTAGTAAGCCGAGGATGAAAAAAGTGGGCAGTGTTGAGTCACAGCTAGGAGCTCCAACTTTGGAATGGAATGGCCTTGTTTTGGATCCTTGGGCAAGTTAATTGGCTTCTCTGTGCCTCATTTTCCTCATCTGTAAAAGGTGGATAATAGCAGCTATTCCACAGATTTTTAAAATGTAATCTGTAGGAACTAATGCCAATAAAATGAGCACAGTTCATCATTAATACATGCTCAGAAGATACTTAACAACCAAGTATTAGGAGACAGACAGCTTTGAAACTTTGTGTGAATTTTATTAAATAACTGATGAGGACCCCCCTCAATGTAAAATTTCTTGTGTGACATATTTAAGTCAAGTCAGAAATTACACTGATCCGAGGGCAAATGTCAGCAGCGTAGCTGGCTATCTTGAAATATTTTCCCACAAACCATGAGAAATCACAACAGAAGAAAAGTAAGTTTTACACTAAACCAGACACCCAGCATCACTGGGAGAAAAGTAATGCCAAAAATGTGAAAAGGCTGTTAAGTAAAAAGGTAAAAACTGCCAAATCATAGCACATGATCTCAGGCTTCTGCCCCACCCCTGCTGTGATACAAGGCTTTGCATTGATCAATGGGAGACTGAAAAAAAGTTCAAAAAGAGCTGACGACCACAGAATTCCCTAACTTCATGTATGATGAGACATTTTTCTGTCTGTAGCCTTGATATAACAGACTTGAATTGCATACTGGCTAGATACAAAATCTAGTGACTTTATTTCATTGAATTTTTTTTTTTTTAATGCTGCTCCACTGTTCCCTTGGTTTTGTAAACTCTGATACCAGTCTCATTCTCTTGCTTTTGTAAGTTATTTGATGGTTTTTGTCTAGAGGCCTTGAAACTTTGTCTTTGTTTTTCAAATCTAGTAACTTTACTACCGTATATCTTTACACTGATCATTCTGGGTAATTTTCCCAAGTATGTCGTGAGCTCATTCAGTGAATTGATTTAGGTCTTTATCTATGTTAGGAACATTTTCTTGCATTATAATTTTAAATGTTATCTGTTCCAGCATTTTGTTTTTCTTTTCTAGGAACTCCAGTCATATGAATATTATTTTTTCTTTTCCTTCCTTCCATTTCCACTACTTTTTCTTTAATACTTTTACTTTTTTCCCCCTGTGTCATTTAAATTTTCTTGGTTGTTTCCTACCTTTCTTCAATATCTCTTGTTAAATTGTTATTTGAATATAATCTCCCCTCTGCATCTTTATTTGATACTTTGATTTCTTCCATATCTCTCCTGTATTTCATCAACTCACTTTTCATTCTTTTCTGTTTTTCTTGTGCATTTAGAAGTTTAATTTCTGAATTTCTGATTCATGGTGGTTTTTCATATCTTCAGATGCCTTTTTTATAATAATTTTTGAGTATATACCATTCTTTTTCAGTGTTGGCTTACAGTTTTTTTGTGCTTTGTGATTATTTCTTGAAAGGGGAATTTCCTCAGTTGATAAGTGTAAAATTTCACTTTCATGTAATGACACATTCACAAAAAAATTTATTATGTATTATGTCACAAAGCAAACACCATCATTTTCATAAAGTAGAAATGGTATACAT
>NW_011487348.1:6891-10718 GCF_000754665.1 Bison bison bison | reverse complement strand
ACTAGAATTCCACTTTTATCCAGAAATTTTAAAAGTTCCAGTTAAACAGCTCCTGCATGGAAGAGGAAATACAAAGATTATTGATTGAAAAAAATGGAAGCTAAAAAACTACATATAAAAATCTATGTGATGCATTTGAGACAATGATCAGAGGAAAATTAATTGCAGTGAACACTTTTACTAATAAAAATGAAAGACTGGAAATAAATGGGAAAATACCCAGATCAAAAACTAGGGAAAGAACAACAAAGTACATCAAAAGAAAGCACAAGGAAGGAAGTAACAAAGATTAAAATGGAACATAATGAGATAGAGAACAGAAAAAAAAAGATCTAATCCATAAATCAAAATCCATATCTTTAAAAAATTATGCAAATAGAGAAATCACTAGTGAACTTATCAAAGGAGAAGCAAAACTAGCAAGTGAAATATGAAAATAAAGAAATATCCACTTGAAAAAATAATTTAACAAATCACAAGAGACTATTCTGACATCTGTGCAAACTTAAGCTTAGATAAAATTGATAATTTCCTAGACAAATATGGATTGCCTAAAGTTAGATCATTTAGAAAGTTTAAACAGATCAATATCCATAAAAGAAATAGAGAACATTATTAATGAATTACCTCACAAAAGAGCACCAGGCCCAGATATTTTCATAGTTCTGAAACGATACGTATATTAAGGTTGATTAAACATGTGAGTATATTGTTGATAACAAGTATAGTTTTCTCACTGTTGGAAAAGGGAGTTACAAACAAGCAAAGAGTAAAAGCTAGAATCAAGCTTGAAATTGGAAGTATCAATATAAACTCATGTATTTTAGATAGATAAATAGAAGATAGATGAATAGCTGATAGATAGATAGTGTACATTCATATTGTGTTTTCTAGCTTGATCTGCTGTTGAGAGCCTAAAAGTAAATAACATGCTCATAGCAGTGAGAGTACCTAGCACTCAGATCTTAGTTTCAAAATGCTGTATTTAATAAGTTGAGCCAGGAACACTTTGTAAAGTGATTGATTTCAGCTGGGACAAGAAAAGTATAAAGTAAGTCTGGATGATCTTATGGTGCTAGAAGTACGTGAGTCTAAAAAATGATCAAGGCATGTCAAAAGGTCACAGGAACCAACATGTAAAAGTGCAAAATGGTCAAATCCTGGACAATGTAAACAATAAAATAAATAATGATAGTAATGGGGTATAACTCATAGAACAAAATAAGTATCCATGAGTCCATAGTGCTGTGAATTGAGTGAATGAATGATGAATGAAATACAAAGTCATGATTTGAGAAGAACCATGGTATAATTGTGGTAGGCATTATCCACCAACAGATACTAAAATCTTTGAATGAATGAGAAGAAGCAAGATGTTAGTGTAATCTCAAAGTATCTCCTCCAAATTTTGATCAATTGCAAAGGAAATGAATAGTAATTTTAGCAAACTAGCAGACATCTCCTTAACAAATGATGAAGGTTCACATCACCAGTAATAAGGTATATTGACATCACAACTCCCTGTGGTGATGTACTGAGAAAAGGTACGATAACTTCAATGTCACTGCTGTGGTATACTTGCTGAAATTCATAACCCCCATATAATCATGATAAAATGCCTGATAAACCAAAATTGAGAGACTTTTTGCAAAATAATTGACCAGTATTCATCAAAAAAGTCAAGGTCATGAAAGACAAGGAAAGATGTAGAATTGTCACAGATTGGAGGCGACCAAGGAGACACAACTAAATAAAATTCAGAATCCTGAATGGGATCTTGTAATGCAAAAACAGACATTAGGGGGAAACCTGGTGAAATGTAATGGTGTTTTAATAATTTTGACTCCCTGTTCTTTTGATAATTGTATTGCAGTTATGTACGTTGTTAACATTATGGGCAGAGGATGTACGTGAATTCTCTGTACTATGCTTGCAACTTTTCTATAAGGTCTAATGTTCTTTCAAAATAATAAAAGAAACTAAGTCAGCTTTGTGGATAGATTTATTACACTTTTTAAAACCAGCTCACTTTCTAGCAGCCTTCATATTTTACATTATGTTCCCAAGCCATAGTGTATTGTTATGAACAGAATGTTTATACCTTCCGACAATTTGTATGTTGAAGCCCTTCCCTCCAATGTGATAGAATTTGGTGGTGAAGCCTTTTGGAAGTCATGATGACGTCATGAGGGTGGAGCCTCTTGAATGCGATTATCGCCCTTAAAAGACTTGCCTCCTCTGTGCTCACCTCCTGTGGGGACACAAGAAGGTGGCTGCGTGCAGCCCTGAAGAGGGCCCTCACCAGAACCTGACCATGCTGCCACCCTGATATTGGATTTCCAGCATTCAGAACTGTGGGAAATAAATGTCTGTTGTTTAAGCCACCTGGTCTATGGTATTTTTGGCATAGCAGCCCAAGCTAAGATACATACCAAGGGCCTGAAGCAAATTTTTTTCAATTTCTGTACCATACAAAGATTCCCCATTTTCAGTCACTTAATGCCAAAACTTGATTGGATATAACTGAGTCTTTTGCCGATTTGGGTGACACTTGGTGTCTCAGAGGGTAAAGCGTCTGCCCACAATGCAGGAGACCTGGGTTCGATCCCTGGGTGGGGAAGATCCCCTGGAGAAGGAAAAGGCAACCCACTCCAGTACTCTTGCCTGGAAAATCCCATGGACGGAGAAGCCTGGTAGGCTACAGTCCATAGGGTTGCAAAGAGTCGGACATGACTGAATGACTTCACTTTCCAAATTTTGCAGTACCTCCAGGTCATGATTATGAGCCTTCAATTATCATTGTACTGCAGAAGAGATACACACAGCAGTGCCAATTAACAGAGATTGCTGGTTGACACAATGCCACATAAATGAGATTTTTCCTTATTTAGGCTTGAGTTAATGAGAGTGAAATAAATAACTTGCTCTCTTTTTTTAAAAAAAAGCATTCATTCTGAGGGCACTTGACCTCATTTCTGGGCCTTCGACGCCTCTATTGCTCTAAGGCCATGAGAAGAATTTGGCTTCATGTGACAAGCACTTTTTTAGGGTTACATGCATCAAGATGGAAAAAAAGATCACTGAGATCTTACTGTGAGCTGAGTATTCCAAGAGGAGGAAACAAAATCTCAGAAAGGTGGAGTAACTGACTGCCATGCTCACTCAGCTAGTATATGAACCTTTCACCCAAATCTTCCAGATCCCCAAACCCAGGTTCTTTGCATTATCCCAGGTTGTCTCTAGAATGGGATACAAAATCTTCTGATGACTTGGCTCATCCAGACTAGAGGGCAACATCAAAGTAGCACACCCACCACTCTTTCCAAATGCCTGAGGAATGTCCTATGCGTCACGGATACATGATGTACTACCAACCGTTTCTTTCATCGTCTGAAAATTCATATCAATGAGTTTATTTTGTATTTCATTGTAGGGGAACAAGTCTCTTTGACACGGTTCTAAAACTCTGTGTGGTTTCTTTTCTCTTCCAGAAGTTCTATACTGGTAGCATGCCTGTAGGCCTTTGCTGTCTGATCATACCTAGAAGGGGGTTTGGACTGAAAATGTCTTTTATCCGCCACATGCAGTTTTTCTAATAGGAAGAATAGGATGAGTTCTTGTAAGAAGTTGATGATGCCTTGCTGTCTTTAGAACTTCAGCTGAAAGGGAGTATTTAACATATTCTGTAAAGAGGACATTGTATTATGTGCACTGCTGCTGCTGCTGCTAAGTTGCTTCAGTCGTGTCCGACTCTGTGGGACCCCAGAGACGGCAGCCCACCAGGCTCCTCCGTCCCTGGGATTCTCCAGGCAAGAACACTGGAGTGG
>NW_011487348.1:3635-6039 GCF_000754665.1 Bison bison bison | reverse complement strand
ACAGAGCTGAGGGTAAAATTTGAATTCTGTTGTAGGAAATCAGAGTATTAGGACCTGGGATATTGAATTTCACTTTTCCCCATGCTGACATTGACTTTCCTCTGGAGCATCACCAACTAGTGAGATCTAATTCAGTTGCATGATTTTTTATTTTTTTCTTCACTAACCCAAATCCAGAGATACAAATCCAGAGCTTAGGGGGGTCTCATGTAGATTTGTAATATTCCTGAGGGTCTGTGGGATCTTAATCACTTTCATATTTTATTTATAAAGCAAATGTTCCATGACATTGAAACATTAAATGGATTATACTCAGCCATGTGCAATGTATAATTTTCTAAAATCTCTGATTAATTTAATATGGGTGATTTTCATTCTTTGATATGTGACCTTGCTGTAATTTATAACAACCTATAAATATTTGAAATGCCGTGGAAATGTGGTTTGGGGAATAGTATTAACACCTGCCTTATATGCTCGTTGGGTTCTGTTGCTCTGAATGTTCATGGGTTTGTTTCTGGGATGCTGTTTGTTCTGTGCCCCATCTGAACCTCTGTGTATGATTGGCTGGATTATAAGGGGTTCTCACTCTTTTCTTAGCTTTTCATCCAGAACCAAGACTAAATTTGGGGAACTTTATGACAACATTCCTTCTTTTCTGCACATCTTAATTCTTGTCAAAGCAGAGCTGCCAGAGGACTTCCCTTGCAGACTTTTCCCTACTTCCCACATGCTCCCAACTCAGCCTGCGCATCAGAACCAGGACAGAGGAAATGCAGTCCCTGGCTGAGCCTATACCCCGAGACACAGACAACCGGGTGACCCACCCTGGGAACAAGGATGAGGACCATCACCCCATCTGATCCTTCCCTCCCTCGCTGGAAAGGCAGCTTCCAGCCAAGGAGATGAGACTTCTCTCTGAGATCAGTGGCCTGCCCCTCCCACATCCAGCATGTCCTTAGGAAGACACGGAGTGAGTGCAAAGCAGGACACGTGAGAGCTTTTGGCTGTTTCCTCAGTGCTTTCCTGGCCCTGCCACTGAGTAATCTGAACTTCACAGAACCTCACATCCCTTATCTTGTAAACTCAGCTGGATTGTTCTAAGAACTGGGACTGCACACAAAGAGAGAGTGAGAGCCTAATCCATAGTATGGGTGCATTATTATCATTGCTGATGTTCATTTTCTGATTGGAAATGACTTAGTACTGAGTCTCAGGTGGTGCAAATGGTCTGTGTGTTATGACTTCGCAACTTGTAATAACAGCCAATCCATTAAGAGAATCTAGGATGCCTGAGTCCTGGTTCAGGGTTTATTCTACTTAATCATGTTGTTCTCTGCCCTCTCAGTGTTCAGTGGCAGGTGATGGCTTTTTATGTATTTCTTCTCAAAAAAAAAAAAAAACAGAAAACAATGGTCCTTGCCAATAATTAACATTTAGTGAGGGTCTGGAGAGTTGTACTTCTGTTTTCTGCTTTTTACCTTTTATTTTGAAGGAGCATAAAAGATATGGCATTACTTCTTTTGTAGTCTGCAAGATGAATGATTTATGGAATCAGCTGGGGGTTGATTCCGTCAAGTGAATTTCTGCCTTTCCAACTGCATGTCTAGCAGGTAATGTGCCTGAGAAGCTTGGGAATTGATGTAGCCAATATGCCAGGTGCTGCTACCACCTGGCATTTGAAAAATGGCATCAGGTTATCACTAGTCACATCAGCCTTTGTGATGTCCTCTGTGTCAAGAGTTAGAATAAAATCTATTTTTCATATATTTTAGTCTCCACATAAACAATACCTTCCCTTTAAAAGGTAATTCAGGGAGCTTGTTAAACAGGAAATAAAGCTAAGGAAGAAAAAAGCCTTTAAAGAAACCGTATGAGTGAGCCCTGAAAGCAGTATCTTATTAAAATTCTTATTACTCAGCACAGCGTGTTACTCTGTCTTCCTAGTGTTCCCAGTGGGAAATAGGAAACACACCCATTTAGGAATCACATAACATGACTTTGATTAGACAGACAGCTGAAGCTTGAACATTCAGGGTCTAGTGTGCCAGCAGGCAGGGAAGGCCTTGGCTGAGTACCTGTTGCTCTAGGCAATGGAGAAGTCTCCATGCTGCATTCTTGAGATACAGCTTTCTAATTCATGCGAATTGACAACAGCTGATGCTCTGAGAGTGGCATGACCCTGAGGATGTTATTCCTTGGAAGGTGACACTGCCAGGAAGGTGGTTGAATTTTGGAAGGCATTCTCTTGAGAGAAGCTGGCTTGTCACCTCTTCCTTCTGGATGGCTCTCAATCAATATCTTCTTGTCTTGTCTATAGTTAGTCACATTTTTTTAAAAAATCAGGTACTGTGTCTAATGATTAGCATCATAAATCTATGAAAATGAGGAGTATGTGTGTACA
>NW_011487348.1:2236-2781 GCF_000754665.1 Bison bison bison | reverse complement strand
GACAGGGATGAGATGGCTGGATGGCATCACCAACTCAATGGACATGAATTTGAGCAAACTCCGGGAGTTGGTGATGGATGGGGAGGCCTGGCATGCTGCAGTCCATGGGGTCGCAAAGAGTTGGACACGACTGAGCGACTGAACTGAACTGATCCAGCCTGCCACACATACAACTGACCTTGTACCCCCATTTTCTTCATTTGTAAAGGACTGGCTCAAACGCCCATTCATCTTCCCGTTTCCTTAAGGTTTAGTGAAATACCTTTCTTGAAATGCCATAAGCACCTTGGAGGATGATTTCTATGTAAATAAAAAGTGGTTAATGATGATACACCGGATGAAATCTGAGAATTGGTCAATCCAGACGTTTCTTGATCTCTCCCACTGACCATGTGGTACTGCAGCTTTTTTCTGTTTGTCCTCTCTTTCTCTTCCTGTTGTCTGTTTCCAAATAGGAAAAAGCTGTAGTGTGACATGGTCAGTGGGAGATATCAAATAACAAGTGAAAGGTCAGGAAATAAAACAAGGTGAAACAAGATGCACCA
>NW_011487348.1:0-407 GCF_000754665.1 Bison bison bison | reverse complement strand
TTAAATAAAATATATAAAGAGTTAGCAGCTCATTAAGGATAATGGAAAGGCTGGGGATGAGGGAGCACATCTGAGACACAGAACTGAATGGGCAGGATAAACTATCAATTGGTGATCAATTGGAAATAAACACCAACCATTTTAAAAATGATGGTGAATGAGAAGGTGGAAATTGACGATAGTTTAAATTACATTCAACTTTGCAAGAACACAGCGTCACATGGACCTGTGACACCGATGAGCTATATTTTATTTGTTTTTAGCCTCCTATGCCTTTCTGAAATCACAGGCATTGTAGAGTTAGATGGAAAGCTGACTTGTCCTTTTGATGAACAATAGTGTATGTTAATTTCGTGTGTGGATCTGATGCTGTGGGCCAGATTTAACAAATGAGATACAGGAGTCCA
>NW_011487347.1:19352-20266 GCF_000754665.1 Bison bison bison | reverse complement strand
GTATGGGCCCTGAGTCAGAAGCCTGGGTATCACCATAGAGCTTATGAGAAATGCAGAAATTCAGGCACTACCCCAGATTTCTTTAATCATAATCTTCATTTAAAAAATGTATTTATATATTTGGCTGCACTGGTCTTAGCTGGCACATAGTATCTTTAGTTGCAGCATGCAAACTTCTTAGTTATAGCATGTGGGATCTAGTTCTCTGAGCAGGGATCGAATCCAGGCCTCCTGCATTGGGAGCTCAGAGTCTTAGCCACTGGACCACCAGGGAAGTCCCCATATTTTGCATTTTAAGAAGTTCCCCAAGGACTCATATGCACGCTAAAGTCTGAAAAGTGTTGATCTAGTGGTTAGGGAGCTCTGGCAGAAAAGGTTAAGAAACCAGGGCAGAAAAGGGGAACAGATAGGAAACTGGAATTTCAAGTTCAGAATGAAACCAGCAAATGGACCAACTGGAAGCTGAATGAAGAATCCTTGATTTGGGGTTGTTGATATCTCTGATAAGGCTGGGAACTGTCCCAGACTGCAGGGCAGGCAAGTTGTTTTTGTCACAAGACAGGGGGCCAGAATCCCATTACAAATATAGGGAATACAGGCAATGGAGAAGCCCAGAATGATGAATTTTTTAGGCTTGTGACTCAGTCCAGCAAGAACAAGGGGGAAGCCACTGTGGAGGGAAATGCTGAATCTGGTTTCAGGCATACTGAGTTCACTATATGAACAAGGGGAAGGAAGAAAGCCAACGGAAACAATTGCTGAAGTCTGGAAGCAAAGAGGTAAATAATTAGAAGGGCTGTCTGAGAACCAGGATGTCGGATGACAACAGTTTAAATGCACAGAGAAATCGCCAAGAATCAAGTGAAGTTACGCTTTGAGGAAAAAGTCATGTGCTGAAAATTAGTGGGTACCGA
>NW_011487347.1:14125-16085 GCF_000754665.1 Bison bison bison | reverse complement strand
TCTGGGAAAGCAGTCAATAGAAAACAGGTAAAGGAATGGGGGAGGCTGTGTCACAACAAAATGTATTTGTAAAACAGGAAGTTGATCCACAGGCCAGAGTTTGCCAATCTTTGTTTCTGAGAAACTTTTGAAATTGTTATGGGTGAAAGGATATGGCAGCCAGGATTTCCAAATCATATGGCAAGTGGAGAAGTGAGTAGGGGCAAAAATGAAATAGGATTGGCCAAGTAGATGATTGTTGAAGAAAGGTGAGGGTAGGTGGGGATTCATGTTGTGAGTCTATTTTGTATATGTTTTAAATTCTCCACTATTTCAAATAGTATAAAAAATATAATTTATTATTGACATGATAAACAATGCCAAACAACTAACTATACATGTATCTCTAAGACCTTGGCTGGATGGCATAGAGGGGAGCTTTCCAGAGGCTGGCAGCATCATTCTGGCCATTCATGCATTTTGTCTCTTTCCACCTTAATCTGGAGACCCAAAATTGAAGCAGCGTGGAGTACACGTGATTTGGGATGGGAATGATTTCAGAGTGGCTATTGGACTGTCAGTCTAGGAAAATGGCTCTTAGATACAGTGGGGAAATGGATCGATTTCCTTTTTTTTTTTAACTACCCTCTCCCTCTCTCTCTCACACACATCCTTTCTTAGTCTTCTCCATGGCCACATTAATGTATTTTAAATTCTGCTTGTGTCCTACAGAAGTCAAAAATGCGAGATCAATTTTTAGTCCAAATTTCCTTTTAAGACAAGGTGTCCTAACCTAGGTTTTTTTTTATCAAGACTATATCCCTATCTTCCTGTATGAGTTATATCAGCTCAAATGATTGTTTTCGACCCTTATGCTACAATTCTCAAAAGGACCTTCCTATACTTTAATGACAACTGAACACTTTCCCCTGCTTGAAAGCTACTATCAGCATTCACCTTTCTACTTCTCTTAGCGACTTTTCTCATCCTTTTCTTTTAAATTGCCAGATAATGAATAGTACAGGATCTATAGGAGGGGCAAGGACAGAGGATACAATAATAGAAAGAACCAACACTGACTCCAGATGCTTTATAGGTGTTCCCTCATGGAGTTCTTACACCCACCCTATGATATAGCACTGTTAATATCCCTTTTACAGAAACGAGGTGTAGGGAGGGGGAAGCAACCGGCCTAAATTTACACAGTTAATAAATGTGTTCCGGTAACTGGGTGCTTAACCACTAGACCACACGCCTCTCAGGGAACAAAGGGTAGCAGCAGAGAGACAGTCATACCTTGGAGTTCTCATGGGAGGTAAAAGAGACAAATAGGAAAGAGGGGAAATGTGTGCTGAAACACAAGGAAGTAAGAACTAGGGATAATTAGGGAGCTGAACAACTAGTGGAAAAAAACCACAGAGAGGCTAGCAGCTGTGCTTTCTATTTCTTCCTCGGCAATAGTGTCCTGTGTTTTTGTTTTTATGTTTTTTGGGTTTTTACCTCTAGGGAAACAAACAGGATGCTCAGTTCCTGTCTCATGTCTACAGTCACATTTCTTTAATATCAAAGTAATTTAAGATGTAGAATAGAGAAAAGAAACTCACTGATTCCCAACGGTGACAGGACCTCAACCGTGCTTCCTCTTTTAATAAACAAGATGAAACATCCTCATGGAAACATGAAGCAAATTATGCACCACTTTGCTGAAAACAATGCTAGGCTTTGGGGTGACTCATAACAGTGAACATGCCCCCATTTCTGATCTCCTGGCAAAGAGGCTACTTGTGGGCTCAGAGCAAGGCTTGATACATCATTTTGTATTCCCCTCTCACATACCCGACTCTCCTAATAGTACCAATTCCACTTCTGCATTCCTTTGCCAACAGTGAGGACACCAACTTTGAAAATGAACAGTTTCAATTGTACTGCTGGGATGAGAAAGACATCACTCGAGTCATTAAAAAACATCCACTTCTCTTCC
>NW_011487347.1:9182-11673 GCF_000754665.1 Bison bison bison | reverse complement strand
CACTGTGCTTTCAACAGTCTCTTCCATGGTGATTCTTAACGTAACATTCTCCTCTTAAGAAATTCTTAAAACAATTAAGAATGCAATGAATTTAACCACAGAGAAGTTCTTGTTCTTCTCTAGGTAGGCTCTTTTGCTGCCCTATGATTATTCAAACATGCTGCTTGAAATGCTCTGAATCCCCTTCATTCTCTCCTCTAGAAGATCAGTCCTATAAAACCTGCCTGGAGTCTCCCAGGCAGAACTGTCCCAGAGCATCATCACCACTCCCATGCATCATCACTATTGACATCTATTGAATACTACCTATTGCCAGAACTACATCTGAATATTCTATTTGATCCTTACAACCACACAATGAGGTAGGTAATATTTTTGTACCCATTTTACAGATGAGGAGTCAGAGGCACAGAGAGGTTAAAGTCACATATCTGGAAAGGAATGGGGCTAGAATTCAAGCTCCAGATTTTAGAGAACTATTCCATGAAATAGCAGGTCCTATTCTTGTTTTTTCCTAGGCATCTCCTCTTAAGAAGTAAATGACTTGAAATTAAGTCTGAGCAATACTTTAGAGGCCTGGCAGGAGAAAGAGTGAGAGGGAAAGACTCTCTGCTTCTCCCGCTGATAAAGTTAATTCTGCATATTTCCCAGGGCCCTCTTAACTTTTACTCCCTTTATTTTTCTCTCTCCTCAGTCTTCTCCTTTCTACTCCTTGATTCTTTGAAATGTAAAGTGGAAAACAGAAATTACTGTTATAAGGGTCTGCAGATTGGAGAGTGGAGGACACAGCTATGCCACTTTTTCTCTGTTTAAAGCTTTGGTATAGGAACAATGTGATTTCTTCTTAGTTCTTACTGCTGGGTGCCCATGTTTGCATTTCACTGTCATGAGGGGGAAAGAGCATGGGTCTGAGCTACAATGAATTACTGCTATGTATGAGATATGTGAACTTGGGCAAGATTGAAACCCTCCACGTAGTTCTATTTTACCATTTACAGAACAGGAATAATAATTTCTAACCCACAAGGTAGTTGTGAGAATTAAATGACACACAGCAATGCTCAATAAACATTAGTTCCCTTTCTCAAGGTTACTGACAAATTTTGTGCTTGAAATTCACAGTCAACTTCACTATAGTCTCTTGAATCACATTGTATACAATTAACTAATTCCTATATTTTATGGGAAGACTTGATTTTTTATCTATAAACACACTGCCTTTATGTGATTATATAATATAAAGTATGTGTTGTGTGTTAATTGCTCAGTCATGTCCGACTCTTTGCGACTCCATGGACTGTAGCCTGCTAGAGTCATCTGCCCAAGGAATTCTCCAGGCAAGAATACTGGAGTGGGTTGCCATTCCCTTCTCCAGGAAACACAAATTATATATACGATAAAATATATCATAATCACTATTGTTACTTTTGAATACACAAATCAAATGATTTGATAAGGAAGCTTATATGTACATTTGACTGTGAGAAGTAAAGCTTATTGGTGAGTATGAGAATTTTTTTTCAAATTTTTGATATGATGAGAAGGGGTGTTAGAGTACTAATAAGGCATGGAATGGCAAAAGAATTATTGATTGAATGTAACTCCTGGGCAATCTATGACTATGAGGGACTAAAATATTAGGGAAAAATGGGTTTTTAAACTGCTGTAACATTTATTCACACATCTATTCACTCATCCATGTACTAATTCATCTACTCATCCATTTATTTTTCATCTATCCTCCATCCATGCATCCATCTTTCTATCCATCCATTACTTTATTATCCAGCCATTCATTCACCCATGCATCCATCCTTCTATTCACCCATCCATTCCACTAATCCTTGAACTCTAGGGAGTAACACTGCAGTACATATAAACACATATAAGAAATGGTCCTTGCCATATAAGAAATTTCCATTTAATAGGGGAAAAAAGAAAAGAGAAAATATGAGAAAGGCTCCTGAGAGTTGTATGTCTACAGATTTGCGAAGCATGAGAACTCATACCTGACAGAAGAGAAAGACAAACCTCTTCAATGAAAGAGACAGAATTTATTAATACTTTGGATTTTGTAGATTCTTAAAGAATTGGCAGGATACCATTAACAGAAGAGAGTGCATTTTTGGGAAAGAGGCTGGTAGAGAGGGCAAATTAAAACTCTGGGGATGATGAATATTCTGTTTTAGTCAGATGATAGTGATAGAAGTATACTAAACACTAAAAAGTATGTTGGTGGTGGAGGGGAAAAGAATCATGAAAGAACACATGAAAGGTCTGCAGTAATGGTCTGGGAAACTTGGTGTTTTCTTGGTAGGCATGAGAAGACACTGAGATTTTTAAGTAGTAGGCTGATACAAAGTTGCATGTGCCAAATATTTTTAATCAAGTTCAACTTTCAATTAGCTATCTAATAGACAAAATATCTAAACCCAAGGTTTCAAAACTTTCTCAGTTTACAACAATCTGTGTCTATACAATTTTTTTCATG
>NW_011487347.1:5460-7317 GCF_000754665.1 Bison bison bison | reverse complement strand
TGGCCAGAGTATCCTACTCAATGCTATTCTCAGGATGTAATGCCTTTGTTGCTCTTATGTGACCTGTTTAATTTCCCAGAAGCAGACCCTAAGACATGAATTTTAGTGCAAATAATTCATTTGTGAGGTAACTCAGAAAAGTCTGGCACGTGAGTAGGGAAATGTGCCAGGGAAGGGAAGGAATGAATAAAAAGTATGTTACCAGCCAACTTTCCACAGTGGGCAACTGGAACTCAATCACACTAAGGAACCATGTAGAATACATGGCTCAGAACTATCCTACTAGAGGGGCAAGGAAGCTGGGGTATTCACACACCTGTTCCCATCTGACGCTGGTTAAGGACAGCTCTTGGAAGAGGAGGTATTGATTTCCTGGCATTTTTGGCCTGAAATGTACATAGACAGAGAGGGTTTCAGTGTCCAGAGAGAATCCTTAGAAAAAGAGACAAGATTTTTGCAGCTAGAAATCAGATCTGCTCACTAAAATGCTAAGGCCCAACCAGATATGGGTGAGGTATATCTGCTTCACCAGTAGAATCTTCTAGGAAGCATTTATAAAGTGATTTGTGGGAGGGCCGTGCTTTTCTATGAAGGTGAATCAGAATATCTGGTAGGCATGTGTAGTCTGTAAAACCATACTTAATATAATTTTACATTTAGAAAATAAAAATATTTTTTGTTTTTATCTCTTTGGTGAATATATTAGAGAAGACAGTATTTTTCAAGACAGTTCAGCATCAAAGTACAGCATTGGGACAGATGAGCCTCAGAAGCATCTTAGGCAAAGTAGTACCTAAGGAGGAAAGCGTTTGCTACCATGGGCTTTCCGTTTTGTTTTTCTAAACAGAGGAAGCAACGTGCAGATTTCTCAACTGGAAAGGAAAGCTGAAGTTTAAATTCCCATTTCATCTACATCTTTAGGGCCAAGTTGAGAGCTTATCTTAGCAAGAAAAAAGTGACCTTTGGGAATATGTACAAGCATTTAGCACAAAGACTCAGTTTCTAAATGCATTCTCAGTAAAATTAAATGGGTTTACCATGTTCCAATTCAATTTAGCTATGCCCCATGAAACTGAGAAGTTTCTTACACACTGCAGTTTAGAAACCATTTTAAAAATGTCAAATAGTAATTTCTAAGGGGGAAAAACAAGATAGCTACAAAGCAAGTCACTAAAATCAGCTATTCATCATTAATTTCCCTTTTCTAATGGAAATGACTGACTTACACCTTTGCTGAATTTCATTTTGGGCTACAATATTTTTAATGTTAATCTGAGAGTTCATCTTTTAGTTTAGGCTTTAACTGTGGTTCAGATATGTCTGGTGAATTTATATTTATAAACGGATTACATCCTTAGTTGAAGGAAAAGGAAGTTAGAGTCAGAAATGATCTTTTGAATATAGGTCCCTAGCCTGGCCCTTTGTACTCATGTCTGAACTCTCTGAGGAGATGGGATAACAAGGAAACTTAGGAGCTCATTTTTATGAGAGATTCTGAATGTGCAGATCTAAGCCACATTGTACTGCAGCCCTACTGAGGACTGTGAATGAAGGCTACAGGGAACAGTGTCACTTGGGCGACTTGACGGTTCCTAGTTCCGGGGCACCTGAGACATCAGCTCTCCTAGAGGGGCTGGTGTAGCAGTGAGCAGTACCAAACCCAGATACTCTTGAGGCGTAAAGGGGAAGAAGACGAGACGGCCTCTCATGAGCCATCAGAAAGGGATTTTGGAAAACCAGTGACATTTGGACTTTTCTTTTTAATGTGACCAGTTTAACACTCACAGGCTGGAGATACTTGGGTTGACATTAAATGAAGACAGGGCCATGTTTAACATGCATCAATGTGTCATATGC
>NW_011487347.1:4608-5360 GCF_000754665.1 Bison bison bison | reverse complement strand
ACACTATTTAACTTCTTTCAATACAGGAAGTTAACTTTATCCTTTGGTTTCCTCCTTTTCTTTGCTGCATTAGAAGTATATACAAAACCTACTGCACCACCAGCACTGCCACTACAGGTAGAATGCATGCACAGATCTGAGCTTGCCAGGCTGATGAAGGCTAAAGATTTGGGTCATCAGCTCTATCAAGAAAGAAAAGGGGAAGAGATGGAGAAAGAGGGTGTGTGTGTGTGTGTGTGTGTGTGTGTAGATAAATAGGTGGAGGGCTGAACCCTGGAAGGAACAGGGATGGGACAAGATATTGGGTGTGGTAGGCTGAAAAATCCCACCACCCCAAAATATGTCAGGTCCTAATCTCTGGATCCTTGTAAATATTACCTTATAGGATAGTAAGATCTTTGCAGATGTGATTAAATTAAGAATCTTGAGCTGAATAGGATATTCAGGATTATCAGGGTGGGCACTAAATGCAATCATATGTAGAGGGAGGTAGAGGGAGATTTGATAGATGAAAGAAGAGGAAGCAATGTGACCACAAAAGCGGTGACAGGAATGATACAGCCACAAACCAAGGAAGCCAGCAGTCTCCAGAAGCTCCAAGAGGTGAGGAATGGACCATCCCTAGAGTCTTGTTCTGCTGACACCTTGATTTCAGCCCAGTGATATTGTCAAGATCCTTAGCTCAATCACATCTGCAATCTGTCTCCATACAAGTTAACACTGCTCTCTTCTTCCCCACCCCCCACCCCTGC
>NW_011487347.1:485-974 GCF_000754665.1 Bison bison bison | reverse complement strand
ACTGCTGCCCTGTAAATAAATTCTTCAGTAATCTATTTGTAATAAGTACAAAATACTCATCCCCTGGGTACTCCTAACTAAACAATAACCTTGTCCCTGAGCCTCTGTTCCACTTAGGAACTTGCCTGTCTGAGCTTTTCTTTAGGCCACATAGAAATTAGTCCTGAATTTTCTGTATTGATTTAGAAATTTTGTATTCTTAAGCAATGTTATAACTTTTGATGATTTGAAAAGTATCAGGCAAAGTTATTATTTTAAGGTGGTATCCTTGGGCAAGTTAGTTAATTACTCTGTGCTTATTGGGGGAAAAAAAAACCCAAAACTATCTTGCAGCGTTGCTGTAGAGATAAAAAAACAATATTTGAAAAGGATTTCACACTTTACCTGGTGTTTAGAAGTTGAGTTTTGTTAAGTGTAGTCAATGTAGTCTTAAATGGTATACTCACTATGCTTTCAGCCTTGCTATATATTACAATATTTCAGTGTAAT
>NW_011487347.1:0-385 GCF_000754665.1 Bison bison bison | reverse complement strand
GTCTCTGGGGTTGCACAGAGTCGGACACGACTGAAGTGATGTAGCAGCAGCAGAATTTAGAACAAATACTACTTTCAAGCAAAGAAAACATTTCTATGTCCAATAGTTTGCTTTTGTTTGTTTTATAAGAGAGGCTTTCTTTCACCTAGTTAAAGATTTAAAGAATAGGTACTATTAATCACAGCATAACTAACAGAACAAGGACAAAAGCAGATCAAAAGAATAAAGCTAAAGTTTTGGTGAGGAAGAAACAGAACATACACTTTACCTGGCTAAATTCAGGGAGATACCTAGTTTCTGAAGTAATGGGACTAAGCAAATGAATAATTTAGTGAGTAAAAATATGTCTTTGTAAACACTGGCTTTTAATTTATTAATAAATAGG
>NW_011487346.1:9689-10023 GCF_000754665.1 Bison bison bison | reverse complement strand
GCAAAAACTCACTCCTGCCTCCCTCTTAAAAGGACACTTATCACAACAGGTAGGGCCCACAGCTCGAGATGGTATGGCCCCTGCAGCCTGGGGTCTTCTCTGCCTGGTTGTCCTGGCCACCCCTGCGTCTGGGCCCTGGGGGGCACCTGCTCGTACCTGGAGCTGGTGGTCAAGCTGGGTTTTCATTGAGATGGGTGATGGGGTGCAAGCCTGACCCAGCCATCCACACCAGGGAAGAAGAGCCCCGAGTGCTCTGAGTATGAGTGTGTGTGTGTGTGTGTGAATAACTGAGTGCATACAATTGTGCACGAGTATGCGACTGTGCGTGAATAAC
>NW_011487346.1:8864-9589 GCF_000754665.1 Bison bison bison | reverse complement strand
AATAACAGCATGTGTGCATGTGGGTGAGTGAGTATGAGTGAGCCCTGTGAGGCAGTAAGTATGGCTATGAGGAATTGTGGCTGAGCACTTGTAAGTGTGCACGTGTGAGGCTGTGACCCTGGGTGAGCTTTGGTGTGAATGTGCATGCATAAGTGTGCATGTGTTCTGAGTGAGCATGTAGGAACGTCAGTATGCGGGAGCATGTGTGTCACTGTGAGTGCGTCAGCATATGTGAGTGGCAGCATGTGTGAGCGTGTGTGTGTCACCATGTGTGTGTCAGCGTGTGTGACAATGTCATCATGTAAGAATGTGTCCGCATGCAGGAGGATGTATGTCAGCATGTGTCAGAGTGGGTGTGTGTGTGCGCGCGCGCGTGCACCCACGTGGAACGTCTGAAATGAACCAGATCTCAAGGGCTGTCCAGAACTTCTTGCAGGAGGGACAGACTGTGACAAGGTGGGACTGTCCCCTGACCTGGGGAAGACCTCCTGCAGTGCCTTTGTGGCCTTTAGGTCCTGCCATCCTGGCACCTCCTCCCCGAGCTCCCAGCACCATCTTACGTCTCCTGCGGCCTTTACCCCAAGTTCCATGTCTTGAGTTCAAGCTCTGCCCACCAGCTCCCTGTGTCAGGGTCCCAACCACACCCCCAGCACCCAGCCCAGGCCTGGCACTCAGGATACCCTGGGACCCTGTTTGTCTGAGGCAAGAAAGAATTAGTGGCTGTG
>NW_011487346.1:4206-5092 GCF_000754665.1 Bison bison bison | reverse complement strand
CTCTCCATCCAGTCCAGAGCAGCCTCTCCCGGTACGCGAGGAGGCAGCGAAGGGTGCTGGGGTCAGCAACAGCCTCTCTGCCCCTCCTCCAGCGTGGCTTTTAGAGAGAGACCCTTGTCTCCTTGGTGGGCAAGATCAGAGGGTCCTGGGCCCCTGGGTACTATGAGAGCTCAACTCCAGCTGGGACTCTCCCAGCTGGGCAAAGCCAGGCCCGGCTTCCTCCTACCACCTTACAGAGTTGTCAGCATACATGTGGACTTTGCCTGCTGCACTCCCTTCGGTTTGTAAACTGAGGCTGTGTGTATTTAACTGATGCCTGCTGTCTCTGTCAGAGGTCACCAACATGTCAACTACTGTCAGCCCTGACAGTGATAATTTGTGCCAGACATGGTGGTCAGGGCTTCCCAGACATTCTCTCACTTCAGTGAAACAACCGAATGAAGCAGCAACTGTTGCTGTCCCCGTTTTGCAGATGAGGCCAGTGAGGCCCAGAGTGCTTAGCAAGTTGCCCAAGGTCACACAGCCAGGAGGAGGTGCTCAAAGCCGAATTGGAAGGCAGGCCAGTTAGACTCCCGAGTCTGGTTTGTGAGTGTCGCCACTGGTTCTGTTGCCTCTGGGAGTCTGGGTGGAACTCAGCAGAACAGAGCGTTGGATGCATGAGCCTATTCGGGTCAAGGGCGCTTCCAGTCCTGGGAAGACCCTACACCTCACACCTCACTGAGTCTGCAGAATGACCCAGTAGCTGGGCCCCCAGCTACCCCCTGAGGGAAACAGACCAAATGTGGGGTTATATGAGTCCAGAACAAGTTGGGGGCACTGTATGCCCTTCAGTATTCTTCCCTGGGACCCCTCTAGGGCACCTCTACAAAAGTTGGTAGGTGTCTGC
>NW_011487346.1:0-387 GCF_000754665.1 Bison bison bison | reverse complement strand
TGGGGTCCTCCATCAGAGATAGCTTTCAGGACCCAGGAGCACACAGGGTCCATGATTCAGATGGCAGCCAGGCCCCTGCCGTCTGGTGCCCTGGTGACCTTCAAATCCTGCCATGGCTGCCAGCTGGGGTTGGTAAGGATGCTGGAGCAGAGTCTGGGAGTCATGCAGATGCCCCTCCCTGGGCTGCAGCTTCCAAGCTGTCCTCCATGGTGGCACTACCATCCACTCTCTCCTCCTCTGTCCATGCTCGGCAGCAGGTCAGCCTGGAAACATGGTCCGAACACTCCGGTGTGCTAGCCTTTCGTGTGTGGGTCACAGAAGGTCAGCTGGACTGGACTGCAACATTCAATCTGAACGTGTCTCCTCTGCCCCACCTAGCATCCTTGC
>NW_011487345.1:4811-5495 GCF_000754665.1 Bison bison bison | reverse complement strand
ACTCCCAAGGAAACCAGAATTGAAAGAGACACATGTACTCCAATGTTCACTGCAGCACTATTTACAACAGCTAGGACGTGGAGGCAACCTAGATGTCCATTGGCAGATGAACAGATAAGGAAGTTGTAGTACATATACACAATGGAATATTACTCACCTATAAATAGAACACATTTGAGTCAGTTCTAATGAGGCGGATGAACTTAGAGCCTATTATACAGAATGCAGTCAGTCAGAAAGAGAAAGACAAATACTGTATACATGTGTGCTAAGTCACTTCAGTCGTGTCCGACTCTGTGATCCCATGGACTGTAGCTCACCAAGATCTTCTGTCCATGGAATTTTCGAGACATGAATATTAGAGTAGGTTGCTATTTTCTTCTTCACAAATACTGTGTATCAACACACACACACATACACACACATATATATATATGGAATTTAGTAAGGTAGTAATGATGATCCTACATGCGGGGCAGCAAAGGAGACACAGATATAAAGAAGAGACTTTTGGACTCAGTGGGAAAAGGCGAGGGTGGGATAAATTTGAGAGTATAGCATTGAAACATATACATTACCATATATAAAACAGATGACCAGTGCCAGTTCAATGCATGAAGCAGGGCACCCAAAGCCGGTGCTCTGAGACAAGCCAGAGGGATAGGGTGGGGGGGAAAGTGGGAG
>NW_011487345.1:0-458 GCF_000754665.1 Bison bison bison | reverse complement strand
GGTGGCCTGCTGCAGTGGTGGGGGCACTGAGTGTAGCAGTGTCTGAATGGGACCTTTAGAAGGAGGTCGCCATTAACTTCATTACCTCCACCATAGTTTGGCCTCAGGTCAAATAATAGGGAGGGAACATAACACTACTCATCAACAGAAAATTGGATTAAAGATTTATTGAACATGGCCCTGCCCAACAGAACAAGATCCAATTTTCCCCTCAGTCAGTCTCTCCCATCATGAAGCTTACAGAAGCCTCTTATCCTTCTCCATTAGAGGGAAGACAGAATGAAAACCACAATCACAGAAAACTAACAAATCTAAGCACATGGACCACAGCCTTGTCTAACTCAGTGAAACTATGAGCATTGCTGTGTAGGGCCACCCAAGACAGACAGGTCATGGTGGAGATTTCTGACAAAATGCAGTCCACTGGAGAAGGGAAAGGCAAACCACTTCAGTAATGT
>NW_011487344.1:4707-5428 GCF_000754665.1 Bison bison bison | reverse complement strand
TCTAGAAACCTTGGACCACTGGACAAAACCCTGAGAGGGATTGTCAGAAGATCCTCTGACCAATCCTGAGGAAATCTGGCACACTGATGGAAGCAGCTTTATCTTGGATGGAAAAAGAAGAGCCGGGTATGCAGTAGTCTCCAATTTTGAGACCATAGAGGCTAAGCCTCTGCCACCAGGTACTTCAGCCCAATTAGCTGAGCTCATAGCCCTGACTTGAGCTTTAGAGCTGGGAAAAGGAAAAAGAATAGCCATTTACACTGACTCCAAGTATGCCTTTCTGGTGCTACATGCACATGCTGCTATTTGGAAAGAAAGGGACCACTTGACCACCCGAGGGTCCCCAATCTAATATGGTGATCAGATTCTTCGACTCTTGGAGGCAGTCCATCTGCCCACTGAGGTTTCAGTCTCCCATTGTAAAGGACACCAAAAAGAGAGCACGGAAGTGGCACGAGGAAACCAAGCAACTGATTAGGCAGCTAAGAGAGCAGCATTACAGAACCATGACCTAATAGGGGTTGCCACCTTAGTTCCACAGACTAATTTGCCAGAGACTCCTTCACATACTGAAGGTGAGACTCTTAAAGCTAAGAGTGAGGGCTTTCAAGAAGATCATATGGGGTGGTTCCAAAAGGAGGGACTCCTTTTTCTGCCTGGGAACCTCCAATGGAAGTTGGTTAACTCCTTACATGCCACCACTCATTTAGGAGAAAAGGCC
>NW_011487344.1:0-490 GCF_000754665.1 Bison bison bison | reverse complement strand
AAATTAGCAGTAGCTTCAGAGAACTGTAAAATATTTCTTATAGCTGGAATATAAAGTACCCAAGAAGCCATACCAGGAAATAAAGTAGACTGATGACTATATTTGAAGGATGCTGTCTGTTATACTAAGAAATTTGGATATTTTCTTGAAGGGAATTGAGAAAGGAAATTGGGAAGCCAGGGAGTCAGATGCTCATCCAGATTAATTCTGGAGTTGTCTAGCTGATGACAGGACATGAGGTAGAGAGGAAAACTGAAAGCTGGAATCAAACATTCTTACTGAATAAACGAGGGTGGGATCATAGGCTTCCACCGTGGCTCAGTGGTAAAGAATCCACATGCAGTGCAGGAGTCGGAGGAGGCGCAGGCTGGATCCCTGGGTCAGGAAGATCCCCTGGAGGAGGGCATGGCAACCCACTCCAGAATTCTTGCTTGGAAAATCCCATGGACAGAGGAGCCTGGTGGGCTACAGTCCACAGAGTTGCACAGAG
>NW_011487343.1:14178-14616 GCF_000754665.1 Bison bison bison | reverse complement strand
GACCATATAAGCAGTGACATGCCACTACCCAGTATGCACAGGTCTGGAGAAGAGTAGTGATCAGAAACAGTCCCTGCTTATGGAATGCAGACCCCCTCAGATGCAGAACACCACAAGGAACCCAGAGCCATGAGCCTGTATGCAGGGCTTGAGGACATCAGTGGTGGCTGGTCAAGCGGAAGTGCCCAGCATCCTTGACGATGCCTGTTTCAGTGTCCTTCTTCTACCCCAGACTAGGGCTGATGTTCCTGGCTCTTCTTGGCCTACCATGTGGCCTAAATAGCTTGACCTAAAGCAGATTATGACCCACCCTCAAGTTTCTGTCATAATCAGCGACCAAGAACAAGACTTTCTCTGCTACATGATCAACTTGAAGGTCAGTGAGGGAGACTGAGGCGGGTGGGTATGGGACTTGGTGGGCAGTGGGAGGATCATGTT
>NW_011487343.1:9995-10484 GCF_000754665.1 Bison bison bison | reverse complement strand
AAGAGTTACAAAACGTTAACAGGCCACAGGGCCAGAAGATAATGTACATAACATAAGACCCTTGTTTGTGGAAAGTTATGCAGAAAATGTCCTGGTTTCAATAAAGGTAAAACTGATGGAATGTTGAACTGACTCTGCATGACTTTGTATCTTTCACTCCTGGAAATGTGTAACTCAGGGTATAAAAGCCCCTTTTGAAAATAAAGCTGCAGACCCGTTTCCCCTAAGCTGGGTCTCCCCATGTCATTCTCTCTCTCTTTCTTGCTCTTTTTCTCTAGGAAGATTCCGTGGAGCACAGAGGCTCTCTAAGTTCACTTTTTTTGACCGGGCTTCTAAGACCCAATCGAGAAGACACTCTGCATCTTCACTCCATCGAGAGGGCACCTGTGGCCTCCATGAACAGAGCAAGTCCCGTGCCAGGGGCTTTATTGGATTTCTGTGTAAACCAAGGAATATAAGCCTCTTTTTCTCTCCTTTACTTTCTCTCTT
>NW_011487343.1:9467-9895 GCF_000754665.1 Bison bison bison | reverse complement strand
GTTTCTCTGTATCTAAGAATAGGCAAATGTTTATTGAAATGTTATTTCACATGTTAGCCCACAGAGGCAATAAAAAAACCAGAGGAAGACTGTCTAAATTTCTATCCTTGTTTTATACTTTGCATGGGCCAGAAAATGTTCCTGTAGATGCGTTTGCTCTTTGAAATATGACTAGAAATGTCCTGGACCCTTCTTATGAGGCTGTAGTGGTGGGTGGTGGGTCTCCACTTTCTGCACAGATCATATTTTCTGCCATTGATGAAAAAAAAAAAAAAAAGGAGGGAGCATGTTCTCTACCTCCAGAGGAAAGAGGGGGCTTACAGGACGCTGCAGCTGGGTGCCCTGGCGAGCCCCCTCCCCCTCTGCACAAATCTTTAAAAACTTATCCACCACTTTCTGATTTAAGGCGATCGCCACCACCTCCGTTT
>NW_011487343.1:4615-5733 GCF_000754665.1 Bison bison bison | reverse complement strand
ATCAGCCTCTTTTTCTCTCCTTTACTTTCTCTCTCGCCAACGCCATTCATCTTGAGGGTATCCCTGAATCTTGCTGGGGCTGGACCCTGGCACATGTTGAAAGGGTCTTGATAGGGTAAATGGGCAGACGTGCATGTCCCTGGCACTGGTGGGTCATGGAACTTAATGGGGAGCTGTCCTTACCGTCTCCCTGTCAGGTATTTGAGTAATGTTCAGGGAGTCCCCTCATGCCAACAGAGCATGCCCCATTTCTCCATCTGTGCAAAGTGTGGCCAAGCCACCTCAGGCCTGTGCGGTGTTCACATCTGTCCAGAGAGGGAGGGAGGGTCGCCCAGCCCCTTCTGCAGTTCATCAGTGACCGCCCACTGTTGGCTTTCAAGTTTGAAAAAGCATTATCCAAACATGTGGACTAACAAAGTCTGATCTCCCATTGGTGCAACTCACTAAGGAGAAGAAGGGCTTGCCTTCATGCCATGGATAAGCTTCTCATATGAGCACTGGTGTGCAGAGAGTGCCAGACAGCAACAGCACCACTTAGAGAGATGGAGACACTCAGACACCAGCCCTTGGTACACACATAGAAGGATTGCCCAAAACAGTGCTCTGTCAGAAGCAGAGATAAAAAGACACAGAGTGAGCTCTGTACCCTAAGGCTCTGGTGTCTCTGAACAGTGGAGATCAACTGGAGCAAACAGTGGGGTTTTTCCCTATTTCCATAGCATCCGGACAGGAACAGGTTCTCTATCCCATGGAGAAAAGTATCCAGCCATGCGGTGCCCTGCTTATCCTTTGGATACTCAGGGAGAGTTCCTAGTTATTGATGGGCCCAAGGGACACAGGAGTGTGCTTTTTGGACTGTGGAGCAGAAACCTGTGGTTGGAATTTCCAGAGATCAGTCAATGACTGCACCTGGGCTAGCGGCAGATGCAAAAACCACTACCTCGCTGGAGCAGAATATACCACATGGGTGCGCTGGAGCCCAGGAATCGTCGAAGATGCCATCCGGCCTAGGGACGTGTCCATAAGGGTGCCGCCCACCACGCTCTCAGCCTTTGGACTAGATTTGATCAGCAGCCCGAGCGTGGCTCACAGCCTAGGGCCCTGCCTGTTTGGCTGAT
>NW_011487343.1:1843-1949 GCF_000754665.1 Bison bison bison | reverse complement strand
CATGGTCCCACTGCAAGGAGAAGAGTCTTGAGAGTCCCTTGGACTACAAGGAGATCCAAACAGTCCATTCTGAAGGAGATCAGCCCTGGGATTTCTTTGGAAGGAA
>NW_011487343.1:0-614 GCF_000754665.1 Bison bison bison | reverse complement strand
ATGCTGAACTGATCTTGGTTGGAATGGAACATGTAAATGAAGATGCTGATGTGATCTTTGTTGGGATGACCTCAAATTCAAAACCAGTCATTTCAAACATACTGAACAGAGTTACCCCAGGTTCTTGTTCAAGGAGAAATAGGTATGGTCACTTCAGGAAAGATAATGCTCAGAAATTACAGCCTGTTAGTCATGTGACTCCTACATCAGAAGCAAAGACTGTCTTGCCAGTTTCTGTCTCTGAATCAAAATCAACAGACAGTCCCATTATTATTGAACCTTTGTCCAAAGCGGATTATAAAAATATTTCACTACAAATAGCGCCTAACAGCTTTTCGGAGTTATGTTCTCCTTTGATTACCTTCACAAGTTTATTGCAGCATCCGAGAAACAGCAGTTTCTGCAGGAGATATGGATAAAAGTCCTCATGTATCAAAGTGACTTCCCACTTCTGAAACAAATAGCACAAATCCCAAAGGCCTAAACTCAGTGATGGAATTATAGGAGAACATTCTTCTGCTTTGTTCCCTTCAGGTATTTTTCATACCTACTCAGCAAAGCACACCAGACAGTATTCATACCTCATTAAACCATGTTCAGAATGGAGAACTTTG
>NW_011487342.1:4037-4944 GCF_000754665.1 Bison bison bison | reverse complement strand
TCCTTTACCATCTCCCAGAGCTTGCTCAAACCCATGTCCATTGAGTGGGTGATGCCATCCAACCATTTCATCCTCTGTCATCCCCTCCTCCTCCTGCCTTCTATCTTTCCCAGCATCAGGGTCTTTTGTTTTGGGGAGGCACTTTCCTTTCTCTGCTGCAGATCTTGGTGTCTCATCATTTGACTTGCTGCATGTTGAGCAAATTGAAACTGGTTTTGTCACAGGTTCAAAACCTATCAAATTTTATGTCAATTAACCCACAATCTCCTAAAGAAAAGAAAGATTTGCTTAAATTAATAAGAATTGGGTGGGGTTGTTAGAGGGACTGACCTACATCCATGAACCAAGTGATGCTAAAAGGGGCAAAAGGATTATTTTCAGGAATGGCTACAGCTAAGAGGGGTGCTCGATTTTTTTTCTTGCCCCACGTGGCATCTTAGTTCCCTGAACAAGTATTGAACCTGGAAGCAGTATATGAGAGTTCCATTTCCTGGACAACTTCACATACAGTTGGTATGGTCAGACATTTAATTAACTTTGGCCATGCTAATATGTGTGTAGTGGCATTTTGCCATGATTTTAACTTGTATTACTTAAAGACTAATCATATTAAGCAGGGTTCACATGCTTATTTGCCATCTGTATATGTTCTTTGGTAAAGTTTGTGTTCACATCTTTTGCCTGTTTCTTCCTCCACAAAGTGGTGGCCACAGGCCTTCTCTCACCCCTCCCCATTCCTCCTGTCACTAGAGTAGCACTCTGCCCATGGGCTTCCATCTTGGGGGCTTTGTCTCCAGACACTCTTGCCCCATTTCAAACCTAGGAGGAGCCTCATTACTCCCCTCTCATTGGCTAGTGTCCCCGCCCCAACACACACCCTATGCCTTCAAAGCTTCCTCAAGTCCAG
>NW_011487342.1:0-703 GCF_000754665.1 Bison bison bison | reverse complement strand
ATGTCTCTCCATTTATTTAGGTCTTCTTTAATTTCTTTCAACAATGTTTTGCATTTCCTAGAGTACAATTTTTATGCTTCTTTTGTTAATTTTGTTCGAAAGTATTTTTATTATTTTCAGGCTGTTGTGAATGGAGTTTTTTTTTTTATTTCATTCTTGTCTATAGAAATACAATTGATTTTTGTAGTTTAATTTTCTATCCTGTAACCTCGTGAAATTTGTTATTAGTTCTAATTGTTTTTCAGTTGGTTCCTTAGGATTTTCTATATAATGACATTTGCAAACAGAGATGGTTTTATTTCTTTTGTTAAAAAGGAAACAATCAATGCAAAATGGAGTGACTTGTGCTAAGCTCCACTGATATTTAATATCTAACCAAATTGTACTTGCAGGCTATCCTAGGAATTGAATTTTAAGCCAATTAGTCTGTGAGGTTTTCTTTTTCCTGGTCAGCACTAGTGAGGTAATCTGCCTAAGACATCCTCCCTTGCTTTCCCCGAAGGGAAGGTGACCTTCCCAGAAATAATTCACTGTTTAAATTGTGGTTTAGTCACTAAGTCCTTTCTGACTGTTGGGATCCCATGGACTGTAGCCAAGAGTCTCCTCTGTCCATGGTATTTCCCAGGCAAGAATGCTGGAGTGGGTTGCTATTTCCTTCTCCAGGGAATCTTCCTGACCCAGGGACTGAACATGTGTCTTCTGC
>NW_011487341.1:8976-10076 GCF_000754665.1 Bison bison bison | reverse complement strand
CCATGTCCACATTGGGGCCCCTTCCTCTGCCCAGTGCCTTGAATCTAAAGTTTAATCCCAGGAGCAGGAGATTAAAAATGACTCAGGCTGTCATGGGCTTTGGCTCTTGGTGTCATTGCTTCTGATTATATCTGGGAAACATTGTTCACTTCACAGTTATTCTCTGGGTTCCTGGGAGTATACAGCATTATAAAGGGTGTGTGGGTGAGGGAGAGGCTAGTAAGTGGGTGAATCTCTTTCGTTAAAGAGTCTGGGTGCCTGCCCCCATTCTGTTGTAGAGCAGAGAGCAAAGGCCACAGAGAATAAATGATGTGTCCAAAGTCATAATGGATTACTGATTTAGTATATAGTGAATTAATGGCCAACCTAGAATAATTAAACATGGTTCTGTTTATTGGCCCAGGATTACTTACTATCTATCTATCTATCTGTCATCTATCTATCATCTAACATCTGTACATCTATCTACATAGCCAAACCTGTGTTTGATTAAAGAGTAGAAGAAATGTCTTGAATACAGGTCATATGTTCTATCACATGAGGATTGTGTATCTGGAATAGACACTATGCTCATTTCTACCCCCAAACCTTTACTCAAGTTGCTCCCCTGCCTGGAGTTTCTCTTCCCTTCCATTCTTGCCTTTTCCCTTTTCTCCTTTCACTAATCTAATAATTCTTCAAGGTCAAGCAGCTCAGTCATTTTCACCTTCCAGGGTCTCTGAGCTCACTCATTTGGCCCTTTGATACGTTTTATAATGGGACACATTAGTTTATCTTTCCAGCTAGAGAACAAAGACTGTCTTAACCTTTTTTATCTACTATAATCACCTTCTCCTGAGACTAGGTCCCAATGAAGTGCTTAGGAAATCCCGATTAAAATCCAGTACTGAGCAGTGGATGCAGTACAAGGCAGTCAAGCAGCTAGCCACATAGCTGGAGCTGCATATTTTTGTAGAAACCACATTAAAATTGTGTGGAGATTCCTTAAAAAACTGGAAATAGAACTGCCTTATTACCCAGCAATCCCACTACTGGGCATACACACCGAGGAAACCAGAATTGAAAGAGACACGTGTACCCCATTGTTCATCGCAGCACTG
>NW_011487341.1:4380-5023 GCF_000754665.1 Bison bison bison | reverse complement strand
AGACTCAGGTTCCATCTCTGAGTCAGGAAGATACCTTGGAGAAAGGAATGGCAACCCACTCAAGTATTCTTGTCTGGAGAATTCCATGCACAGAGGAGTCTGGTGGGCTATAGTCCATGGGGCTGCAAAGAGTTGGACAGAACTGAATGTTAATACTTTCACTTTCACTACAAACTTAGGGCTTCCCAGATGGCGCTAGTGCTAACAAACAAGCCTAGCAATGCAGGAGATGTAGGAGACGTGGGTTCGATCCCTGGGTCAGGAAGATCCCCTGAGGAGAGCATGGCAATCCACTCCAGTATTCTTGCCTGGAGAATCCCATGGACAGAGGAGCCTGGATCCATAGGGTTCCAAACAGTTGGACACTACTTAAGCAATTTAGCATGCACACACCACAAACTTAGCAGCTTAAAATTCCAAATATTTACTATTTCATAACTAATTTTGTTGAAAGTCTGTTCAGAAGGGCTTAAATTAATTCTCTGCTCAGGGTCTTGCAAGGCCACAATCAAAGTGCTGGCCAGGGCTTTCTTATCTGGAGGCTCAACTAAGGGACAATCTACTTCCCCACCTGTGTGGTTGTTGGCAGCATTCAGTTCCTTGTGACTGTAGGAATCATGGTAGCTTGTTCCTCAAAGTCAAG
>NW_011487341.1:2358-2487 GCF_000754665.1 Bison bison bison | reverse complement strand
AGAGTGAAGTAAGCCAGAAAGAAAAACACCAATACGGTATACTAATGCATATATATGGAATTTAGAAAGCTGGTAACGATAACCCTATATGCGAGACAGCAAAAGAGACAAAGATGTATAGAACAGTCT
>NW_011487341.1:0-805 GCF_000754665.1 Bison bison bison | reverse complement strand
ACCAGGCTCCTCCATCCATGGGATTTTCCAGGCAAGAATACTAGAGTGGGTTGCCATTTCCTTCTCCAGTGGATCTTTCCAACCCTGGGATCGAACCCAGGTCTCCTGCATTGTGGGCAGATGCTTTGCCATCTAAGCCACCAGGGAAGCTGCCAAATCAGGAGATGGGGGTTTGGTCCCTGGGTCATGAAGATTCTCTGGAGAAGGAAATGGCAACAGACTCCAGTTTTCTTGTCTGGGAAATTCCATGGACAGAGGAGCCTGATGGGCTATAATCCATGGGGTCACAAAAGAATCAGACATGACCTATTGACTAAACAATAACAAAGTGAGTTTTGTAATAAAAAATGTAAACACCATGTGATCCTAGTAAAATATAGCCTGCAAACTGCCCATTTGTGACCCCAGCATATATATAAGGTAGTATTGATGCTAAGATTTAAATTATAACAGCAAACTCTTCCATTGAGAGGTTCAGTTTAGTTCAGTTGCTCAGTCGTGTCCAACTCTTGGACCCCATGAATCGCAGCAGGCCAGGCCTCCCTGTCCATCACCAACTCCCAGAGTTCACTCAAACTCATGTCCATCGAGTCAGTGATGCCATCCAGCCATCTCATCCTCTGTTGTCCCCTTCTCCTCCTGCCCCCAATCCCTCCCACCATCAAGGTCTTTTCCAATGAGTCAACTCTTCGCATGAGGTGGCCAAAGTATTGGAGTTTCAGCTTTAGCATCAGTCCTTCCAAAGAACACCCAGGACTAATCTCCTTTAGAATGAACTGGTTGGATCTCCTTGCAGTCCAAGGGA
>NW_011487340.1:4744-5249 GCF_000754665.1 Bison bison bison | reverse complement strand
AAAAGTTGATGCTGTGAAAGTGCTGCACTCAATATGCCAGCAAATTTGGAAAACTCAGCAGTGGCCACAGGACTGGAAAAGGTCAGTTTTCATCACATTCCCAAAGGAGGTCAACCCCAAAGAATGTTCAAGCTATCTTACAATTGCACTCATTTCACATGCTAGCAAGGTAATGCTTAAAATCCTTCAATCTAGGCTTCAGCAGTATGTGAACCAAGAACTTCGAGATGTACAAGCTGGGTTTAGAAAAGGCAGAGGAAACAGAGATCATATTGCCAACATCCACTGGATCACAGAGAAAACAAGGGAATTCCAGAAAAAGATCTATTTCTGCGTCATTGACTACACTAAAGCCTTTCACTGTGGATCACAGCAAACTGTGAAAAAAGTCTTAACGAGACGGGAGTACCAGACCATCTTGCCTGCCTCCTGAGAAACCTGTGTGTGGGTCACAAAGCAACAGTTAGAATCAGACATGGAACAACACACTGGTTCCAAATAGGAA
>NW_011487340.1:0-604 GCF_000754665.1 Bison bison bison | reverse complement strand
CCTGCCGATGATGTGCTGCCGGCCTGCTGACTCACCCGCCAGCCCCTGGGCCCTGTGCCCGAGGGAGAAGGGGATGGTGACGACCTCCTCGGCCTGGCCGCAGAAGTCCCTGCCCTCGGCGATGGGGCTCCTGATGAAGTCGGCTGCGTACAAGGGAACGGCGATGGCGTCGGGGGTGCAGCCCCGTGGGCGGTCGACCAGCAGCCCGCGGCCCAGCGTACGCAGCTGCCTGCTGGTGGCGGGGGCAGCCTCGTCGCCGCTGGAGTACAGGGTGAACCTGCCCTTGATGCTGCCAGAGCTCCTGCCCTCGGGCCCCCAGGCGGGGTCAGGCGGCTGCTGGAAGAAGCAGACTCCCAGGTCGCAGGCCTCACAGCGTTCGCCGAAGCAGACCTCGGGGCCCTGGTCGGAGCCGGGACCCTCCGCGTAGCACTTGCGCTCGATGAACCGCACCAGCTTGCCCAGGAAGAGCCGCACGCTCAGCAGGCTGACGCGGCACTCGGCCCCGCCGGGCGGGCACAGCCGGCACCGCTGGCCCCAGACCCGCATCTTGACCAGCCCGCGCCGGCCTGCCTCGTCCCACCACAGGTGGAAGAGCACGTGCACG
>NW_011487339.1:4563-5117 GCF_000754665.1 Bison bison bison | reverse complement strand
GGATGTGAGAGATGGACCATAAAGAAGGCTGAGCACTGAATGACTGATGTGTTTGAACTGAGGTGTTGGAGAAGACTCCTGAGATTCCCTTGGAGTGCAGAGAGATCAGTCCTAAAGGAAATCAGTCCTGAATAGTCACTGGAAGGACTGATGCTGAAGCTGAAGCTCCAGTACTTTGGCCACATGATTTGAAGAGCTGACTCTTTAGAAAAGACCCTGATGCTGGGAAAGATTGAAAGCAGGAGAAGGGGATGACAGAGGATAAGATGGTTGGATGGCATCACCGACTCAATGGACATGAGTTTGAGTAAGCTCTGGGAGTTGGTGATGGACAGGGAAGCCTGCTAGGCTGCAGTCCATGGGGTCGCAGATTCTGACACAACTGAGTGACTGAACTAAACTGAACCAATGAAAGGATAGTTTAAAGTGTACTAGATTGGGACTCAAGAAAATTGCCTTATAATCCCAGGTATACCACTGACTTGTTGTGCAAACTACTTCCCTGCTGAGTCTCAGTTTCCCCTTTCTTAGATGATACAGTTGGACTTTATAAT
>NW_011487339.1:0-388 GCF_000754665.1 Bison bison bison | reverse complement strand
AGGCCAGAAGGGAATGGCAGGACATAATTAAAGTAATGAAAGAGAAAAACCTACAACCAAAATTACTCTACCAAGCAAGGATCTCATTCAGATATGAAGAAGAAATCAAAAGCTTTACAGACCAGCAAAAGCTGAGAGAACTCAACACCACCAAACCAGCTCTTCAACAAATGCTAAAGGATCTTCTTTAGACAGGAAACACAGAAAGGTTCATTAAAACAAACTCAAAACAACAAAGTGAATGGTAACAGAACCATACTTAGCAACAATTACCTTAAATGTAAATGGGTTAAATGATCCAACCAAAAGACAAAGACTGGCTAAATGGATACAAAAACAAGACCCCTATATATGCTGCCTACAAGAGACCCACCTCAAACCTAGGGAC
>NW_011487338.1:4916-5290 GCF_000754665.1 Bison bison bison | reverse complement strand
GTCCCATTGATCCTTAGTGGAAAAATATTATGACATTTCTATGGGAAGAGAAGTTATAAAGTTAGACCTTTCTATCCTAATTCAGTTTGAGCACTATTCCTCTCCAAAATTAAATGGTATAACGTGCCATCTGTTCATATTGAATTGGATGTCCTCTGGATTTTCTTGCATCATAATTTATGTCATTTCTATACCCCCACACCCATCTTTTTGTGTCAGCTAATGGATGAGAGACCAACACTAACTTCTCTCTCCCAAGCTCTGTGCTGCCTCTAGCACCATCTCTACCATGAAGAAGATTTCTCCATCATCCCACCTCTCCACAACCCCATCTTCTCTTTTCCCTTTAAGATATGAATCTAATTACTTTGCTG
>NW_011487338.1:0-682 GCF_000754665.1 Bison bison bison | reverse complement strand
CTTTTACCTACTCATTATATAAATTCTGTTATGTAAGCTAGAATGTAAACTTTATTTCGTTTACCTGAGTTTCTAGATTAGAGATTGTGAAAATTCTAGAACAATGGTAATCAACCTCTCGTCTTCTGTTCCATACATTTCTTTCTCTCTTTCTCCTTAATTTGAATTAAAACCATGTCATTATTTCTCTCACCTGTTGGAAATGGTTTACCTTTTTTGGTAAGGTAAGTCTTCAGAAACCAAAGATCAATCTTTTTAAGTTATCATCAGTCCCCTTGTAACGTTACTTTATATCTATGATCCGACATGCTTTTTACCACCCCGCTTCTATAAGTTTATCCATTTTAACTTATACCTAACATATTTATTATTGCATTTGTTTACCTGCTCAAAGCATTTATTTACTTCATAGCAATCCTTTAACTTTACTATGAGCTATAACTGTAACATAAGGGTCAGCTGCCTCTAAGGGTTTCTTTTCCTTTTCCTTGGATGTCAAGTAAACTGCCCTGAAGTGCAGTCCCTTGGGTGGGAGAAAATCTAACATGCTGACTAAAGACATCCAGGCTCTTCTGTGCACCTGACTTTCTTGTGGTCCGTCCACACTGTGGCCTGTTCCCTGTCACCCCTGGCCAGACAGGGCAGCACTGTCTGTGTGCGCACACCTACCAGCAGACTCTGA
>NW_011487337.1:8427-9426 GCF_000754665.1 Bison bison bison | reverse complement strand
GACAGCACACACACACACACACACACACATCTGTGTGTGCTCCTAGAGAGGAACATTTCCTCTCCCTGTACACAGATGCATTGCACACCCATGGCTAACACACACAGTGTGTGTGAAAGAGATTATGCGCCCTGTATGCTATCCAGGGGACAGAGGATCGTTCCTTGGCCTGTGAAGGCCATTTCATCTCAGCTCTCTTTCCCCTCTGAGCTCTGTCAAGTGTCTGCTCTGCTCTGTGGAAGAGGGGCCCCAGCTGGGAATGTGTTTTTGTTTTCTGCAGTTCCTTTTTCCTCTGCCCCAACCTTAGCCTGAGCTGCTATTTCCTCAACAACATCCAAAGGGGGAAGCAGTCATTGGTTTAAGAAGAATCTCTGAGCCAATGAGATGTCAGCTCAGCCATTGTTTCCAGATGCCTAAAAGAGAATTATCCATAGAAGGAGTGAAACCTCTGTTGACCAGAATATTTGAGAATGGGCAGATAATAATGCAGTTTTCTGGTGGATTGGGGATTTTTATTTTGATTCATTGTTGACATTCTCTCTAAAGTCTGAGGTCCCTTTCTTGCCTTAGAATGTAAGGCTCAGTGAACTGGATTCTGTTTGATGACTAAGGGCTTTGCTTTCTAAATATCAGCCCCAATGTTTGGGGTCACAGGAAGATAGTATAGTATATCAGTCAGAACACTGATTTCTAGAAGTCAGAGGATGTGGGTTCTACTTCCGATGTAGCCACCCACTAGCAGTGTGACTTTGGTCTGTAGCTTATCCTATTAGAGCCTTCATTTCCTCATCTGTCAAATGGAGTTTTGTTATTTTTATAGGATGGAGAAAATATAGGTGAAAATCCTGAATCCAGACTATTTCCTGAAAATTACTTACTTGAATCTTTCCTTCATGCTGGCTTTATTTCATTATCCTTTGCCTCTTTTTCCAAACAGCCAAGTGAAGAAAAAATGTATATGATCCACTGATGAATCGGAAGATTGGTCTTTTGTTGACT
>NW_011487337.1:4073-5333 GCF_000754665.1 Bison bison bison | reverse complement strand
CTTTTGGAAAATCATAAACACGAATTGAATTTTAGAGCTGAAACAAATTTGTAAGACCATCTAATAAGGCTATTAATGCCTCACATTTATCCAGCACTCCATGGTTTATGAAATGACTGGATGTGACTCATTCCCCTCATTTTGCATGTAGAGAACCCTTTGCTTATTTAAGAAGACCCTGACAACTGGATAGCAGATCGGTAATTGTCTTCAGTGTGAGAATGACATCGTGATTATGTGGGAATATTCTCATTCTTAGGAGATGAATGATGAAGTATTTAGGGGTGATGCATCATGATGTTTGAAACTTTAAACTGATACAGCATTTCAAAAGATATAAATAGGGGTTGGGGAATATGGGGAGTTGTTTAATGGGTATAAAAATGGATGATGGTGATGGTTGCACAGCAGTATGAATGTACTTAAAACCATTGAATTGTACACTTAAAAATGATTAAAATGGTAAGCTTTATGTGTGATATTTTACCACAATAAAATATGTATAAATATACACACAAAGATAAAGCAAAATGGCAAAAATATTAATAAATGTTGAATCTAGGTGATGAATATAAAGGTGGTTATCATATTGTGCTTAGGGTTGCTTTAGCAGCTCTCTATAAATATTCATAATAGAACTCTTAATGTGAATAGGCTTATCGAGAAATGGATACATGATTGTCAGAAGCAGCCAAAGATTGTACCAGAGAGGAGTCATGGGCCTCATGGGCACAGCGAAATTTGGAACCCATGATGGAGTGGAGACAATGAATGAGTTGCTGTGTGGTTGGCCATTGTTAGTTAGTTGGCAGGTAAGATGGCAGTTTTCTACTCTGGATGTCATGTGGCATATGTGATAGGAAAGCTGTTATGTAGAGAGTCCCTAGATTGCGACATAACACAGCTCAGAGTTACGGGTGTCTCAATGGCTCTGAATTACTCAGAGGCCAGCTGTCCAGTTTCTGCCTCACCCGTCCCTCTGGACCATGGGCATGCTTGTGAGTCTTCCCTGATTGATTGACACAGAGAAATAAAGTTGCTGAAACCATCATCAGTTCATTTTGGTTGGTTTTGTGCAGTTCTTCACCACTCTTGAAATTTTCTCAAAATATACATCCCCTAGGTGGGCATTGGAGAAGGCAATGGCAACCCACTCCAGTACTCTTGCCTGGAAAATCCCATGGACGGAGGGGCTGGGTGGGCTGCAGTCCATGGGGTCGCTAGGAGTTGGATACGACTGAGTGACTTCACTTTCACTTT
>NW_011487337.1:0-399 GCF_000754665.1 Bison bison bison | reverse complement strand
TGTTACAGTCTGGGTTGCCATGTACAGTTGTGCAGGTTGTGAACTGCATAAAGGTGACTAACTAGACAAAATAAGTAGGGGAGGAAATCCTGCTCGTGCTCTGCTCCCCACATCATGTGTCCTCCTGAAGGGCTGAGTCTACTTGGATAAAGGGGTACATTTTTCACCTGAAAAAGCCATATGTTCATGGGGCTGTGTTTACCCAGAGGAAGTAGCTTTTTCTAAGCTTTATACACAAAGGCACTGAATAGACTACTTGTGGTTCTGGCTGTCATCAGCCATGGGCTCCTGTGCTCCATGGTGACCCGCCCTTAGGTTCCCAAGTTTCCCCCTGAGGCTCTTCTCCTCCCTGTACCCCCTGGTCCCAGGCTTTTTGTTCTTGCCAGGCATCTTCAGAGC
>NW_011487336.1:13511-14273 GCF_000754665.1 Bison bison bison | reverse complement strand
CAGGTCTGAGAATGGCACACACACACACACACACACACGAACACACACATACAGGTTGCACAGACTCCAGGACACAGGGCTGATAATTCACACACACACAGACACACACACAAAGCGGCTGTACAGTCGCCAAGACAAATGGCTCAAAACAGCTCTAACAAACACACACACACATATACATAAATCGGTTTCACAGTCACCAGAGGACAAGCCTGAGCACAGCACACACACACACATGCACACACAAAAACTAGTTGCACAGTCGCCAGGGCACAGGGCTGATAACAGCACATGCACACACACACACACACATACACACCAACCGGTTGTACAGTCGCCAAGCGACAGGGCTGAGAACCACAGACACACACACACACACATAAACACAAACCGGTTTCACAGACGAGAGGAAACAGGGCTCAGAACAACTACACAAACACATAAACCGGTTGCGCACTCACCAAGGCAAAGGGCTCAGAACAGTTCGAACACACACACACAGACATACACAAACCTTTGCACAGTTGCCAGGCATAGGACTGAGAACAGCACACACACACACACAAACCTGTTGAACAGTCGCCTGGGCACAGGGCAGTGAACACAACAAACACACACACAAACACCCAAACCGGTTGCACAGTTTCCAGGGCACAGGGCTGAGAATAGCACAGACACAGACATACACATACGCAAACTGGTTTCATAGTCGCCAGGGCACGGGGCTGAAAATGGCACACACACACACAAATACACACAAAC
>NW_011487336.1:8866-10041 GCF_000754665.1 Bison bison bison | reverse complement strand
ACATAAACACTAACCGGTTTCACAGTCGACAGGAAACAGGGCTCAGAATGGCACACATACACACACATACACACACACACAAAACTGTTGCCCTGTTTCCAGGGCACAGGATTGAGAGCAGCACACACACAGATTCACACACACACATACACAAATACATAAACTGGTTGTGCACTCTCCAAGTCACAGGGCTCAGAACAGCTCTAACACACAAACATAAACCGATTGCACGGTCACCAGGGTTCATGGCTGAGAACAGAACACCCCCACACACAGACATAAACCGGTTTCACAGTCGCCAGAGGACAAGCCTGAGAACAACACAGACACACACACGCACACACACAAACCGGTTTCACAGTCTCCAGGGCACAGGGCTGAGAACAGCACATACCCAAACACAAACATACACACACAAACTGCCTGCACAGTTGCCAGGGCAAAGGGCTGAGAATGGCACACACACACACACACACACACACACATAAACCGGTTTCCCAGTCGCCACTGCACAAGCATGAACAGCACACACACACGCACACACACACAAACCAGTTGCATAGTCTCCAGGGCACAGGGCTGAGAATGCACATACACACACACACACATACACACACCTGATGCGCAGTTACCAGGGCAGAGGGCTGAGAATGGCACACACTGACACACACTCACACAAACCGGTTGCACAGTCGCCAGGGCACAGGGCTGAGAACACAACACACACACACACACAGACATAAACCGGTTTCAGTCGCCAGAGGTTAAGCCTGAGAACAGCACATGCACACACTCAAATTAGTTGCACAGTCGCCAGGGCACAGGGCTGAGAACAGCACACACACACACACACACACACACATACACAAAGAAACCATTGCACAGTCTCAAGGGCATAGGGATGAGAATGGCACGCACACACACACACACATACACACACACACATGAAGAAACTAATTGCATTGTTGCCCGGGCACAAGGCTGAAAACAGCACACACACACACACACACACACAAACACACACACATACACACACAAAACTGTTTCACAGTCACCAGAGCACAGTGTTGAGAACAGCACACAGAGACACACACACAAACAAACCAGTGCACAGTCGCCAGGGCACAGGGCTTAAAACAGCACATGCACACACACACACACACATACACACCAAC
>NW_011487336.1:0-624 GCF_000754665.1 Bison bison bison | reverse complement strand
TTCACAGCCCTGTGCCCTGATGACTGTGAAACTCGTTTGTGTGTGTGTTTGTGTGTATGTATTTGTGTGCCATTCTCAACCCAGTGCCCTATTGACTGTTCAACATCTGTGTGTGTGTGGGTGTGTGTGTGTGTGCCTGTGCTGTCCTCAGCCCTGTGCCCTGGCAACTGTGCAACCGCTTTGTGCATGTGTGGTAGTGTGTGTGTGTGTGTGCCGTTTTCAGAAATGTGCATTGATGACTGCGAAACCAGTTTGTGTGTGTGTGTGTGTGTGTGTGTGTGTGCTGTTCTCAGCCCTGTGCCCTGGCAACTGTGAAACCGGTTTTTGTGTGTGTGTGTTGTTCTCAGCCCTCTGCCCTTGCTAATATGCAACAGGTTTGTGTGTGTGTGTGTGTGTGTTGCCATTCACAGCCCGGTGCCCTGGTGACTGTGCAACCAGTGTGTGTGTGTGTGTGTGTGTGTTTGTGTCCTGTTCTCAGCCCTGTACACTTACAACTGTGCAACCGGTTTTTGGGTGTGTATGTGTATGTGTGTGTGTGTGCTCTTCTAAGTCCCGTGCCCTTGCGACTGTGCACCTGGTTTGTGTCTGTGTGTTTGTGTGTGTGCTGTTCTCTGCCTGGTGCCC
>NW_011487335.1:4796-5232 GCF_000754665.1 Bison bison bison | reverse complement strand
CAGCAAGTCAAATTAAATTGATTCTAGTATTCCATCTTAAGGAACACAACCAAAGCTCTAGTCCTGGGAAAATAAGATTTCTTTACCCTCTGCTCCAACTGCTCCACTGGCGACTCACTTTTATGCCCCATTTTCAGCTTGATCTTGAGCTTACACTGTGTTACCCTGCAAAGCCTGCCCTTCTGTCTTTGTCACCCACATTTTATTGCTTCAAGCTCATATTCTAATTTTGCTGTAATTTTACTGCTTTGGGGTGAAGTGTCATGAAATACGGAGAAGGCAATGGCACCCCACTCCAGTACTCTTGCCTGGAAATCCCATGGACGGAAGAGCCTGGTAGGCTGCAGTCCATGGGGTCAGGAAGAGTCGGACACGACTGAGCAACTTCACTTTCACTTTTCCCTTTCATGCATTGGAGAAGGAAATGGCAACCCAC
>NW_011487335.1:0-401 GCF_000754665.1 Bison bison bison | reverse complement strand
ACATCCATACATGACGACTGGAAAAACCACAGCTTTGACTATATGGACCTTTGTTGGCAAAGTAATGTCTCTGCTTTTTTAATATACTGTCTAAGTTTGTTATAGCTTTTCTTCCAAGGAGCAATCATCTTTTATATTTATTTTTTTTTCTTGTCTGCCTTAAAATATGAATTTTATGTCATCAGTTTCTTTACCCTGATCTGCTAGATGCCAGGGGCACGACTTCCCTTTCACTTAGACTTACTGAGAACTGGTGGGGTCCAGCCGCAGTGGAGTCAGGGGTTTCGAAGGGGAGAGGGCATCGGCAATTAGGAAACAACAGCTTATTTAAATGTTAATTAAAGATATAAAGAGTGGTTAAATAAGGATAGCTCAGTGAGGAAATTCAGTGGAGAAAAGAG
>NW_011487334.1:9553-10189 GCF_000754665.1 Bison bison bison | reverse complement strand
AACCACCCGTGCACCGCGGGCTCCTCTCCAGCGGCCCGCGGAAGCAAGGCAACACGGGCAGGAAGTCAGGGAATCAGGGAAATCCGGAGCTTGGCGGGCGGGGTGCGCTCCGATTGGCTGGTTCTGGGCCTGCGCGCAGTAACCCAGAGAGCCCTGCGCCAGCCTCCTGGCCCGGGTTGGTTGGGAGATTTCTCCTGGACCGTGTTTCAAAGTCTTCATTCACTGAGCAACCTGACCGAGTATGTCCGGGTCCTGTCGCCCACTGCCGAAGCCCCCAAAGTGCGGGACCGGTACAAGTCTCCTGTATTTCTCCTCCAGCCCACCCCAGGCCTGTGAACGCGTTCCTCCCGTGGTACACTCAGTGTTCTCTCAGCCCTCAGTCTTGATCCGTCCTCAGTGCCCACTAGGCTCACCCGGTCATCCCCGAAGACTCTCCATCCTCTTCCATGTTCCCCTCCTCCCCACCCGAGCATCCCGGGCATCAGCAAAGACTGCGCCCCTCATGGTGTCCTGTTTCTAGCCTTCCTCCCTCTCATCACCCTCAACATGATGTCCTGTCCTCCAGCTCCCTGGCTCTAGTGCCAGTGCACTGATACCAGAACCTCCTGGAAACCCCACACCTCACCTACCACACGT
>NW_011487334.1:4543-5772 GCF_000754665.1 Bison bison bison | reverse complement strand
GCACAGACAGCAGATATGCGGACAGCCGTTCCAGCTACATTAACATCAGCAGCTACAGTTCTCAGCCATCTTTGATCTCTGAAGCACTATTCTGATCTGTTGAATGAAGTTATCTCCACAGTGTTTTAGAAATGTATTCAACTAACTAGGCACAAGGGATCCTGACAAGAACTAAAACGTACCGAGTTTCACTAACAACAGCAGGGTTTTAACTGTAAAACTTTGGATTCTGGAACACACAGCAGGGCAAGCACAAGGCCAGTTTTCAAACAAGTATTAATTTGGACAAGTCGTCCCTTTCCTCAGTCTAAGATAGCTGTCAAGCATAGCGGGTCATGATGAAAACCTGCTTTCACTGTAGAGAGGAGTCACAAATTTTTGATCTTCGATTTCCTCCTGTAAGAAAGGGTTCTGTTTCCACAGCTGCACTCTTGGCTTTCATTAAGAGAACGTTTTCAGATAATGCTCACGCCAGGGCCACATACCAAACCTACTACTTCAGACTCTCTGGGGCTGTCCTGCCAGCATCAGCTCTTCTAAAACCTCTCCAGGGGAGATTTGATGCGCAGTTAAGATTGAGAAGCACAATCGCATAATGCTTCACCCATCCTGGTTTTAAATATAATCCTGAACTGAAGAGCCGTGTTTGCTACTAATGAAATTTTAAAAAATTTGCAATTACGTGTCTTCCCTTCTGAGAGGGATTTTGACATATTAATTCACAGCCATATTTAGAACATTTTCAATAACCCAGTGGTTATGCCCTCAACATAAGACACCTTCCTTAGCAGACACTCAGGCAGGTGGAGGGGAGGGAATGCACCTCAGTCCTGGCGGCAGAAGGAGGATGGGTGGAGTTCCACTGTCTTGGTTACTGTTCTGCTAAGCATCCCTCCTGGGTTGCTGAGCTCGGGCAGGGGGCCTCACACCAGTCTACAGGTATTCCTGTGACCAGAGGTTGGAGCTAAGGGCTGAGATCCGTTACCAAGGAAACGGAAGCTGGGTACATGTGATTTGAGAAGAATGGGAAAACAACGAAGTAGAATTTCAGATGCAGGGTGGGTTCTGGGAGCCTGTCCAGAGCCACTGCCTTGTGGTCACACAATGGGCGCCTGTGCGTAACCACAGAGACACACTAGACGTGTGCTCACTGGGGATTCTGTCCTGACGTGCACAGTGACTGTCTCTGGAGGGAGCATCTAGCACATGTGGAGGAGGCTGGACCCAGA
>NW_011487334.1:0-385 GCF_000754665.1 Bison bison bison | reverse complement strand
CAGTATCGGCTTAAGAGTGTCAATCCCCATCGAGAGAAAGAGAAATAAGTCATATAGACTGTCCAACCGTCATCTGATCCTGAAGAGGTGGGGGTGTTTGTGGAAAACAACAGTTCTGAGAGAGCTGGGATCCCACTTGACTGAAGAGCATTGTGGTCCTGTGGCACTAACGCACACCTGGTCGGTCCTAGAGCGATAGATGTCTCCCTCTGTCTGCGTGTCTGTCCCTGACTATATCCCTCGCTCTCACGCGTTCTTTCTCAGGATCAGGTTCTCACTAGCGGAATGCCAATGCAGTGCTTCCCATCCTCAGGCCAGTCGAGGAGCCTGGAGTGGTGGGTCGGCCTCCCATCCTCAGTGTGTGTGGAAGAGAAGGGTAAAGACC
>NW_011487333.1:16591-16982 GCF_000754665.1 Bison bison bison | reverse complement strand
GATGACTTGGTGCTTCAAGGTATGGAAAGAGATACCATCTCTACTTATTAATGACTAATGTTACTTTGTTCTTGGTTTATATTTAAGAATGAAGAACTTGGTAGTGGGATGGACTTCTTATGTCATTGTGTCCCTGTTCTCCACAAAGTTTCTTCCTGAATGGGATTCTTGGCCAGTAGTCTGGCCATGTGGACTTACCATGTTACTTGGCAGGCTTCTTTTTAGGATGAATGAGCAGGGAACTGCTTATTAACTTGTTTCTTTCTCTCCTTTCCACCTAATATCAGTTTGAAAGTGGCTTAGCTCTGTTACTTCCCTGGTAGCTCAGACGGTAAAGCATCTGTCTACAATGCAGGAGACCTGGGTTCGATCCCTGGGTCAGGAAGATCCC
>NW_011487333.1:10579-14480 GCF_000754665.1 Bison bison bison | reverse complement strand
GACCATATGATTTGGTCTTACATGTGAAAGAAAATCTATCAACAGGATCAGAAAGTAAATAGAAGCACAAGGGAGAACTGATTTCAAACTGGTGCAAATCAACGGAGTGCTCAGAAAGAAGGAAGTTGTTTTAGCCTTGTCAAGAGGACCCCAGCTGACCAGACTTTCATTTCAGCGGAGATTTCTCTGCTTAATTTTTTCAACATTAGGTTTTAGTGTTCTCTATGCTAAAATAAGTTGGGTAGGGAAGTCTTTCCCCTTTAGAGTTGCATCTTATTATTAGACCACAGAAGGAGTGCTCCTTGAATGACAGACCCTCTCTCCTACCTGCATGGGATGCTAATTGCTTTGCTGTGTTGAGTGTCTGTGTCAGTTTACCGCTGTGTCCTCTGTACCTACAGAAGTTCTTCTCATTCCTGCTCTCCTGGCTTCACTCCTTCCCACTTTATTGAGTTTATATAAGTGTGCTCTCCTTTTTCTCACAATTCTTTCCAGAATCATTTGTACGTATGCTATATTTTCTTTACTGTTAGAACATAGCTCAGGTTTCTCTGCAGATACTCCTCTGTTGACATTCTCCTTAGTGTGAGGTCCCCTTAATTTGGCACCGTATACCTGTCTGTTCTGACCATTGACAATTGGAATGGGACTTTCCCTTTGTTAATATAAACATGTGGTGCCCAAGTCATTTTTTTTTTTATGGCTTTAACAAGTATCAAAGTTGTTTACCTGAGACCGAGTCATATTTAGACTTTATGACTGACAAAGAAAATTGTTTATTAATTTGCATTGATTAAATAATTAACATTACATGTTCCATTCTGATGTTAAGTATAAGTCCCTGATCTAATTTACTCTTTCCCCTTTAGCACCAAACAAAGGAATAATCTCTCCCCATCCCATATCTGTGATGACACTCATATTCATCCTTCCTTTTGTGAATGTGATGCTCGCTGAACCACCTGAGTCCAGCAGGGAGCCCAATCACAGACTTTTAACATTTCTGTCACTTCATTGCATTATTTTTATGTCTCTTACAGAAGATTTGAATATTATTCAGATTGTCTCTGTAACTTAATAGGAAAATTTGCCTATTTATATTTGTCTTTACATGCATTTATTGTTCCAGCTAGTATTTTTAACTACTTAAAGCACTGTCTTTGTTTGGACCAAAGTACAATAGACCAGGTGGATTATAAACAACATGGATTTATTTGTTTCTCATCATTCTGGAGGCTGGACGTCTGAGGTCAGGGTGCCAGCATGGTGAGTTTCTGGTGAGATCCCTTCTCTGGTTTACAGACTGCTCACTTCTCATTGTAGCTTCACATGGAGAGTAGAGAGAGAAGCAGCCTGTCTTGCATCTCTTACAAAGGCACAAATCCCACAGCGAGGGCTCCACCCTAATTGCCTTTCAAAGACCCCCACCTTCAAATGCAATGACATTGGGGGATTAGAGTTTCAACATATGAATTTCATAGCAAATAATGATGACATTTGAGATTATAGAATGCTCCCTTCTTGAAATTCTTTATTTAGATTTAGAGACCGAGCACTTTCTTGGTTCTCTTCCTGTTATCAGTTGCTCCTTCTTAGTCTCCTTTGATGGTTTTTCTTTCATCCCCCTTATCTCTAAACATTGGAATGCCTCAAGAATTTATTCTTAGAACTCTTTACTTTCTACCAACAATTTATTTCCAACTAATTGTATCCAGTCTCTTGGATTTAAAAACTATTTAAATATCAACATTTATATCTGAAACCCACCTGGCTCCTCTGATTTCTGAACTTGTATATTAAATGATCTATCTGACATCCCCATTGGGGCATCTTCTTGGTATATCTCTAGGTGATCTCCTGATTTCCACCACTCCAGCTACTTCACCCTCCATACCTCCCAGCTGCTTTTTGTGAATTCATCCTCATTTAGGCAAAATACAGCTCTGTCTATGAAATTCTCTAATCATCTGGTCAGAAACCTTGAAGTTGCCCTTATCTCCTCAATTTTTCTCATATCTCCATTTGATCTGTTAGGAAAGTCAATTAGCTCTTTCTTCAGAGCAGGCCCAGAATTCATCACTTTTCACTTCCAACTCTGCTCTTACCTGATCCAAGCCACTCTCATCTCTTGCCTGGGGGTGGCAATAATAACCCTACCTGATCTCTCTTCTTTCCTTCTTGCCCCTCTTCAGTCTGGTCTCCACCCAGTGGAGTGAGGTTTTGAGAACATAATTCAGATCATGTGGCTTCTGTGCTCACAACTCTCCAGTGGTTTTTCTTCTCACTGAGATGAAAAGCAGATTCTTACTACAACCTGTAAGACTACTCCATCTGGTTCCCTGCCCCCTCTCTGACATGAGTCACTGTCTCCTCCTTACTCTCTCCACCTTCACCACATTTGATGTTGCTCTGACATGGCGATTGCTTTCCTGCCCTGGGGTCTCTGCAGCTCTTCTTCCTGCACCTTGAGTGCTTTTCCTCCAGGTAGCCACCTAGCTTATTCTTTCACTTCATTCTGGCCTCTGCTCAGGAGACAGGCTTGAAACCTCTATTGTGGCACTTGAGGGTGGTAATAGTTGGAAAAAAGAAACACAAAGTGTTTCTCAGAAAATGAATTCAAAAGCTGTATCACAAATCTATTCTACATTAATCCCCCTACTTACAAATGAGTTCCATTCTGAGAGCGTGTGCACAACTCCAATTTGTTTTTAAGTCCAACAAAGCTAGCTTTGTCCAACTAAGCAATTGATTATATAGTATTGTACTGCAATAGGTTTACAATACTTTTCAGACAAATAATACATAAAAGACAAATACAAAAATAAAGAAAACAAAATAAAATTACAGTACCTTGAAAATTACACCAGATATGTGAACTGACTTAAGTGACTGGACATGAGAATGCATGTTTGCATCTTTGAAAGTTTGAAACTTGAAGGTTCGTATAAAGGGGACTTAATTATTATGAAGCAGGGTGTTAGCATCAATAGGTCATCAGGATGTATAACTGAGTTCCATAACTCAAGTTGCAAACTGTATACTATTACATATAGAGAGGAGAGATAGGTTAATAATATATTCATATGTCCTTTAAAATTTTGAAATGCATAATAGAATAGAACACTTTACCTCATATCTCCTAAATTACTTCCACCTGTCTGTCCATCTCCTCCTCTTATTTTCATCTAGAAAGTGTCTCTAGTGTTTAGTCTACTCCCAACCCAATATCTCTACGTAACCTCTGATAACATTCCTTTTTATCATTTCCAGGAAAAAAACAAAGCGATTTTGTTCTCATTAATTTTTTGTCTGACTATTCTCTGTTATAAGAAATGTCTCCTTATTTCTGGATTCATTTTGTACTATCTCATGTACCACTTTGTATATGAACACACACACATACACACACGTGCTTCTCTTTCCTATTATACTGCAACATCTTGTAAGTAGACAAAGCTGAATTCAGTTTTTAAGTTTTAAAGACTTAGAAAAAGATCTCACTCATAGAAAACCTTTGATAATTTGTTGTGGACTTATTTTGAAATAGATTGGAAAAATCACATTCAACTTTGAAGATGCAATTTGACAAAGTAGTTTAAGATAGTAGTTTGCATTAACTGACATTTTGAAGAAGGAATAAGTTTACTTAAAAATCCCCACCCAAGCCTACAGGTCTTTTATTCCTGATAATTTGTAAATGGTCCTCAGGTGAGAATGGAGGGCTAGAGGCTGCTGATGAGCTGCTGCTGCTGCTGCTGTTAAGTTGCTTCAGTCGTATCCGGCTCTATGTGACCCCAGAGATGGCAGCCCACCAGGCTCCCCTGTCCCTGGGATTCTCGAGAGAAGAATACTGGAATGGGTTGCCATTTCCTTCTCCAATGCATGAATGTGAAAAGTCAAA
>NW_011487333.1:4526-9718 GCF_000754665.1 Bison bison bison | reverse complement strand
CGTCCATGGGATTCTCCAGACAAGAGTGCTGGAGTGGGGTGCCATTGCCTGCTCCAAGGAGCACTCTAAGCTACTCCAAATGACAAATTTTTTTCTCAACGTTTGAGAAGAATCTTGGTGAGCATTTAAATTAGGGTTTCTGGCAGTTAGGAAAACATCTGAACTAGTCATATGGGGAACTGGGGCATCTCCATATACTCATCTGTGAGGAAGATCTGTTGCTTTGAATGGTGTAAAGAGATGATTCCCCAGCAGAATTGAGCATCAGATTAGGGCCATGTGAAACTAAAAAAAGTTCAAGAAGAAATCACATGCATTACCTATCTAGAGTTTTGATACTCATGACTAAAAATTCTAAAATATGAGCCTTATGGTCATTTCACAATTATTCCAATGATTTCTACCTTCTATTACACCTCCATTTCTCTCAGAGACAAAAAAAAAATAAGAAGAAGAAGAAAGGAGATGAGAAGATGAAACAGAAGAGAAGTAGTGCACAGAAAAGAGAGACTGGGGAGAAAGAAATAGGAGACAGCTACTTGAATTGTGGCCCCTACTTCATAGTTACAGAGCAGAATCAGTGTGATGTACTTGCAAGGTGAGTGGGGAAAGTGCTGGAGAGGAGCAGAAGGGAGGTGGAATTGCCATCATGTACATGTCCTGCTTCTCTTCCATCGGTCAAAATCTTGTTGGAGACACTGTATTTTCTCATGATAATTATGTCTGAGGTTTACATAATTCTCCTAATTTTATTTAATTATATTTATTCCCTCAAGAGGATTCAATACATAAGCAATGCATTCAGTGAGATATTCCTTCTTTGTGAGAGCTTCCTTGTAAATGAATTCTCAATCATTGAAAACTTTGTGTACTGATTCTTGGCTAGGGAAATTGGGTCACTGACCCTGATCATTTTTTCAGACTTTATTTTCCCCAGATGAAGCCCTTATTTTTCTCTGAGGTATCCTTTCCCTTTCTTTACTGCTTTCTGACGTGTCTGATTGCTGGGGCACTTTAAGTGGAGGCAATGCTGTGAGAGTGAAAAGCCTAGATATTTCTGTACCTGTGATCAGCAGTGTCTTAGGCAGTACGGCACTGGTCTCAGCAGCAATGCCCGTACCTTGCTGAAAAACTAGAAAAACATGTCTTTGTTCTCCAATCTTGTTGTACTCCTCTCCATTTAGGACAGATGGCATTCAACCTGCTACTTTCTTCTCAGCTATTTGGGGGCTAGAGAAAATACTTTTTCAAAAGAACTAGCTTCCTTAGAGGTCCACTGATCTCTGCATGCAAAGCTTTCTTCACAACCTATAGTTTTCTGCTCCTTATCCTGGAGTTCCTTGCTATTGACCCTAGATTTATTATGAGCCCCAATGGAATAACTCACTTGAGCTCTGTTGGCACAGCATTGGCTGGCTTCAACAGAAAGCTCCTTGGCTAAACACAGGGGATCAGGAACATTTTAAATCTACCCTCTTTCTAGAATTGCCTTCTTTTTGGTTCAAATGATTGTTACTTTGTTAATGAACTATTTAAAAAGACTGTAGATCTAAAATTCTAAAGGCCCATTCCTGGTGTGAGGAAGGTCAGAATCAATGATGATGAATGGAAAATAACTCGGTATGGTAATGTTTAAGCATTTCACTAACAAACCTATACAGAAGCTTAAATTTCTGTGAAGTCTAATCTGCTAATATTTTCCTATACTCTTTCTGACGTTCATGCTTAGAAAATTCATGACCATCCTAAACTTATTAAAAAAAAACTATTATTTAAAAATATTAATTATCTATATTTAGAATTTATTTCGGAGAAGGCAATGGCACCCCACTCCAGTACTCTTGCCTGGAAAATCCCATGAATGGAGGAACCTGGTAGGCTGCAGTCCATGGGGTCGCTAGGAGTCGGACACGACTGAGTGACTTCACTTTCATTTTTCACTTTCATGCATTGTAGAGGGAAATGGCAACCCACTCCAGTGTTCTTGCCTGGAGAATCCCAGAGACGGGGGAGCCTGGTGGGCTGACGTCTATGGGGGTCGCACAGAGTCGGACACGACTGAAGTGACTTAGCAGCAGCAGAATTTGTTTAATAACACATGCTAAGGTAGGGGTCCAAATTTATTTGTTAATCTCTAGACGACTCTCCATTTTTGAGGGCATGTTTTATTGAATATACCATCTTTTTCCTATTTTTTAATTACTAAATTTTCATAAGTAACTTGTATGTTTGGACTTTCTATTATGTTCCATTGATGTCTGGATCTTTCTGGTAACAAGCTTCTTTACTTAACATAGCATTACACTTTGTTTTACTAACTGGAGGAAATTCCTCTCCATTTTGTTTCAGAATTGGTCTTCCTGAAGCCTGAGATTACCTGCAGTATCATATTTGGCCTCTAGAGGGAGATGCTACACAACTTGAACTCGATAGAAAGCCAGAAAGCCACCAGCTCTTTGAGGAAGAGCTTTTACTTTGCGTGCCCTGTAAACCCACTCACTGCTCTGTCAGGGTGTCCATGTGGCTGAATTGTTTCCAGGAAAAACCTGCAGAAAGGAGCCTCCTGCTTCCTCAGAGCTCAGACATGAAGCGCACCCTCATCGCAGTGCTTGTGGTGATATTCACACTTGGTGAGTAAAGTCTCTTTTTATTTTATCTTACTATGGTCTTCTGATTCAGAATTGGCTTAACAAAATATTTTGCTCTGTTTGCAAGTCAATCCCTGACCCAGAATTTGTGTTACAGGAGGAACAAGAGCCCAGACAGTGACTCAGCCTGAGAGCCACACCTCTGTGTCTAAAGGGGCCCCAGTGCAGGTGAAGTGCAACTATTCGTATTCTGGGAGTCCTGTGCTCTTCTGGTATGTCCAGTACCCCAGACAGCGCCTCCAGTTACTCCTGAAACACACCTCAAGAGAGAGCATCCAGGGTTTCACCGCTGAGCTCAGCCAGACTGAGGCATCCTTCCATCTGAAAAAACCCTCGGCTCAGGAGGAAGACTCAGCTGTGTATTACTGTGCTCTGGTTAACACAGTAGCTGGCTTCACAAGAGAAGCAGAGCACAAACCCCCTACAGAAAGCATTTCCATGTTCCTTATTTGACCACCGTGGGGCATTGTCTCTCTAGAGACTGACTCTGAATTTACCTCTCAGATACAGAGTTGTCATCAGTTGTCAACTAGCTGTAGAATTGTTTTTAAAGGGAATTCTCATTATCTACTCTGTATATATTAATTTTAAATAGTGTATTTATTTTAGATATTAGTACCTGGAAAAATACTTCTGAAATAAACCTATGTAACAGCATGAAAATTCTCTTCTTGGCCCAGATGGGCTCCCCAAGTTTAAGTGATACAGTCCCATTTCTCCGACTCTGCTGCCACCTCATCCACACCCACGCGTATCATCACCACATGCTGCAATTCCTTACAAGTAGAATGGTGCTTCCTGACATGTGATTGTGATCTTTCTGCAGCTAATGCCTTTCTTCTCATGCACTTGATGGACTCATACTATCCAAATAGGGGCCATCAGGAGAAAAATCGCGGCAAGTTGAAAAAGGAAAGTTTCATATAAAGAATTATTAACAAATAGCAGAGCATTATTTACTAATGAACTCTAAAGAACTCTAGAAAGAACTCTAAAGAACATAAGAATAGCATCTGTAGGGAGACATTGTTATCTTTAAGACTAAGCCAGAGTTTCACAGAAAGTGACACATTATAATATGTACTCTCTTCTCCTATCACAGTGATGACTCAGGCTTCACTGGGGAGTGTGTGACTGTAGCCTGCTGGATGGGGAAGTTTGCAGAGGTGCCAGAGAACAAGACTAACAAGCAGAGGAACAGCTCCCAGGGTTCTAGCACAGTTTGTAGGAAGCTGGCAAAGGAGCACTGCTGAACTTGCTTGGGTGCCTGTGAAACTTGCCAAGAAAGCACCCGGGGGCTGTCACTAAACGTTGCTGGGCGTGAGCATCACAGGTGCCCCACAGGATGGCCAAGCACCCAGAGACAAGAAGTGTGGAGCGCATGCTGGGACCCAGAAGAGAAGCTGGCTCTTCCTGCCAGGTCCTTTCCATCCTCTCTACCAACAAAGCTTAACATCGTGCCAACTGGCAATGAGAAATGTTTACAAGGCCCATGTCTGGAATTACCCTCTGAATCTATGAAGGGGGAATTTGTAGTTCAAAGGCAATAAGTTGATAACTGTCACATCTTTCATACACACGCCTCCACACACAGTTGAACTTTCAAGCAAGGGTGAAAAGACTGTTTCCATCTCACAAGCTAAGTCTGTCCTTTGAACAAGTGAAGAAGTTCTCATCCTTTCTCCCAAATGAGGAGACCCGTGGTCCCAACAGTCACTACAGATCACTGGCTGTATTAATTACTTCTAAAATTCAGAGGAAATTCCACTGAAAATTCTGTTATATGCAGACTAAATTCTAAAGTTAATCTCTCTCAGGTTGTATATAGAATAAGTATAGTGAGGAGAAGGAAGAAGGAAATGGCAGTGTACACAAAGGAACACATGAAAGTAAAGAGCAAGAAGAAAATGTAGGAAACTACTACATTCTTTGATTCCCGATTTGGTGGCGATGCTGCAATTGATATAGATGACCTTTTTTTCTTATTACACATTTTATATTTTCCCTGCTCACAGCCATAACCTCTGTGAATTGGGTTACTTACCTAGTGGTGTGATCCAATCCTTCATTCTCAAAGGATCTGAGTACTCAAAAATCTTGTCTTTTTATTGGTTGTTGTAACTTAACATTAACTTTTAGTATTGGGCATGAAAGTGCCAAGAGGCTCCCCTAGGAAATCTCCTGGGTTCCAGACTGCCGAGGTCCAGCCCCAGCTGATCCAGGGTATTCGAAGGGGAGACGGCGTCGGCGACTATTTACATATTCATCAAAGATATAAAGAATAATAGAATGAGGATAGCTCAGTAGGAAAATTCAGTGGAGAAAAGAGGCTGAGTAGCTTGGTTTACATGGAAAATCAATATAACCTGTGACACCAGGTTAGCTCTGACCACAGAGGCCACAGGCACCCTCTCGAATAGCGGAAGGTGCCCCACCTTAGACACCTTCTCGAGTGGGTCTTAGAAGCCCAGGCAAATAAATGGTCGCAGAGGACCTCCACACTCCAGATGGAGACTCAGCTGGAAATTGAGGAGAAGAATGACA
>NW_011487333.1:4150-4329 GCF_000754665.1 Bison bison bison | reverse complement strand
TATTACCTTAAGGGTCTAAAGTTGCTAACACCAAGGCCACTACTTATTTTTTCTACATACCAACTATATTAATTAATGCACATTCAAGGATACAATACAGGGGATGTGGAAACTTGGCAGCAAGCATTGGCTCATCAATGAAATCTTTTACTAGTTTTATTCTGACAGTTTCTAACTCT
>NW_011487333.1:2192-2894 GCF_000754665.1 Bison bison bison | reverse complement strand
GCAAATCAAAACCACAATGAGGTACCATTTCACGCCAGTCAGAATGGCTGTGATCCAAAAGTCTACAAGCAATAAAAGCCAGAGAGGATGTGGAGAAAAAGCAACCCTCTTACACTGCTGGTGGGAATGCAAACTAGTACAGCCACTGTGGAGAACAGTGTGGAGATTCCTTAAAAAACTGGAAATAGAACTGATATCGACCCAGCAATCCCACTGCTGGACATACACACCAAGGAAACCAGAATTGAAAGAGGCACGTGTACTCCAATGTTCATCATAGCACTGTTTATAATAGCCAGGACATGGAAGCAACCTAGATGTCCATCAGCAGACGATTGGATAAGAAAGCTGTGGTACATATACACAAGGGAGTATTACTCAGCCATTAAAAAGAATACATTTGAATCAGTTCTAATGAGGTGGATGAAACTGGAACCTATTGTACAGAGTGAAGTAAGCCAGAAAGAAAAACACCAATAAAATATACTAATGTGTATATATGGAATTTAGAAAGATGATAACGACAACCCTGTATGCAAGACAGCAGAAGAGACGCAGATGTATAGAACAGTCTTTTGGACTCTGTGGGAGAGGGAGAGTGGGATGATTTGGGAGAATGGCATTGAAACATGTATAATATCATATAAGAAACGAATCACTAGTCCAGGTTCGATGCAAGATACAGGAAGACTTGTGGCTGGT
>NW_011487333.1:885-1807 GCF_000754665.1 Bison bison bison | reverse complement strand
GTTGGTGATGGACAGGGTGGCCTGGCATGCTGTGATTCATGGGGTGCAAAGAGTCAACACGACTGAGTGACTGAACTGAACTGAATGTAATCCAGTTGTCATCAGGCATCTGGGAAGTCTCTCTGGGGAATGACACCATATCAGGGACTCAGTATTAGTCTGTGTCATTGACAGATTGGGCACTGAGCAATAGCATCAGCGAGGTCAAACTTGGTAAGGGGAAATCAGTGTTTTTGAGCTCATGCATGACTTTCAGCACTGCTAGCAAGGCCGGATCACGAGATCATGAGGCCAAAGTGATGAAGCAGGTTGCACTGAGATGTTCCTTCCTCTGCAATCTCTGCAACTTTTGAGAGTAATTTGAGAAGGATCAGTGTTAACTCTTTCTTATATGTTTGGTAGACTGACTCTATAGCTTTGGAGTCCAGTTCTCTGACCATACTGGAGATTCTGAGGCAGACCCAATATTAATTAACTTATTCATTTTCTATTTAATTCAGCCAGAGTCAGTGTCTGTTACTCATAAGTAAGAACCCTGACTCATATACAATCTCATTCCAGCATGAGGCAAATTAGGAAAAAAGAAGAAGGACAGGGTATCAGAAGTGACTGAAGAAGTCTAACCGTGCTCCTCAGAGGTACTCTGTAAATACTGGGCATCAGTGTTCTTTCTTCACTGAGTTTTTAGTGCATAAAATTGTATCTGTATCCATTCTCACTCTAGGCTGGAACTGGAGTTCAATAAAGGCAGAGAATAGAACAGCTTTGCAATCTTCTCTGAACCAGCTCTAACACACTTCATCTTCCTCAGGTGGTTCTCTCAGCAGGATGATGTTGCCCCCACAAGATGGCAGTGCCTGTCTCCTCAGACTCACTTTGTTTGAAATCAACATGTTTGTATTGAAAGCAAAAAGACTAAGCT
>NW_011487333.1:496-785 GCF_000754665.1 Bison bison bison | reverse complement strand
GGAGGTGGGAGGGGTGTTCAGAATGGGGAACACATGTATACCTGTGGTGGATTCATGCTGATGTATGGCAAAACCAACACAATATTGTAAAGTAAAAAAAAAAAAAAGTTGGCTTAAGGCTCAACATTCAGAAAACTAAGATGATGGCATATAGTCCCATCAACTCATGGGGAATAGATGGGGAAACAGTGGAAACAGTGTCAGACTTTATTTTCGGGGGCTCCAAAATCACTGCAGATGGTGATTGCAGCCATGAAATTAAAAGATGCTTACTCCTTGGAAGGAAAGT
>NW_011487333.1:0-396 GCF_000754665.1 Bison bison bison | reverse complement strand
GACTCATTGGGAAAGACTCTGATGCTGGGAGGGATTGGGGGCAGGAGGAGAAGGGGATGACAGAGGATGAGATGGCTGGATGGCATCACCGACTCTGTGGACATGAGTTTGCGTGAACTCCGGGAGTTGGTGATGGATAGGGAGGCCTGGCATGCTGTGATTCATGGGGTTGCAAAGAGTCGACATGACTGAGCTACTGAACTGAACTGAATGTAATCCAGTTGTCATCAGGCATCTGGGAAGTCTCTCTGGGGAATGACACCATATCAGGGACTCAGTATTAGTCTGTGTCATTGACAGATTGGGCACTGAGCAATAGCATCAGTGAGGTCAAACTTGGTAAGGGGAAATCAGTGTTTTTGAGCTCATGCATGACTTTCAGCACTGCTAGCAAGG
>NW_011487332.1:4697-5384 GCF_000754665.1 Bison bison bison | reverse complement strand
CAGAAGAACTTGGGATCTAAGAAACTGATCTTCACCTGTTTAGTACATCCTGGGAAATATAATTATGGAGAAAATCAAGGACATACTTTAAGGAATAAGCAACCTAGCCAAGAGATGCCTTTTAAACTTTGTCTTTGCTAGCTGAACCCTCAAGCTTCCAGTATATTTAGTTGTAACATTTTTTCCCTCCATTTCTCATATGTTTTCCTTTCTTTTTTTTAACCACTGACTATATGTTTGACTCAGGACAAGTTATTTTCTTTATCTATGCTTCAATTTATTTAATAGTAAGATGTGAAATAGTTCGACATTTACTTATGCTCTTCTTTGTGTGTGTAAATCACTTCAGTCGTGTCCAAATCTGTGCGGCCCTATGGATTGAGGCCCACCAGTTTCCTCAGTCCATGGGATTCTCAAGGCAAGAATACTGGAGTGGATTGCCATACTCTCCTCCAGGTGATCTTCTCAACCCAGGGATCAAACCCACATCTCCTATGTCTCCTGCTTTGGCGCCACTAGCGCCACCTGGGAAGCACCTGCTGTTCTTTAGTTTATGCTTTTCTTTTTTCATTCCTTTTCCCTCCTTCTTTCTCTCACCTTGTATTCTATTCCTCTCAATTGTTTACCTCTTAAAAATTCCTTTAATTTCCATTCTATTACAATTATTTGAAAAACTTAATAAATATT
>NW_011487332.1:0-355 GCF_000754665.1 Bison bison bison | reverse complement strand
TCATGCACTGGAGAAGGCAATGGCAACCCACTCCATTGTTCTTGCCTGGAGAATCCCAGGGACAGGGGAACCTGGTGGGCTGCAGTCCATGGGGTCACACAGAGTTGGACACGACTGAAGTGACTTAGCAGCAGCAGCATTACTCAAATCAGTAGCTACTTTAGAACTCTGTCAGAACAGACACTAGCCTAGCTAAGACAAAGTTAATAATACTGTGTACAAGAAAGCTTCAGTTCAGTTCAGTTCAGTTCAGGCACTCAGTTGTGTCCGACTCTTTGGGACCCCATGAATCGCAGCACGCCAGGCCTCCCTGTCCATCACCAACTCCCGGAGTTCACTCAGACTCATGACCATC
>NW_011487331.1:4164-4960 GCF_000754665.1 Bison bison bison | reverse complement strand
CCAGGCTTATGATTGTCTTTCATGTGCTATAAGAGAACCTGATCTGTCTCAAAGGACAACTCACAGATTTTACAGTCTGCAGAGGGCTTCTGGGAAATGTGAATACTTTCAATGTGACACTGCAGCTGGAAGGGAGTAGGAAACTGGTGGTGGCAGTGCTGGCAGGAGGTGTGGTTTTTCCAGCTGTCACCTCTCTGCCTTTCAAGTCCCAAATGGTGCTTCATGTGATTCAGAAACTTGACGTTTTTTAGAACTTTCAAGCAGCTGAGGCATTTAAAGGCTGTGTGAGTTTTCGGTTCTGGCTGCCCATCTCCTATACGCTGTCCATAGTAGAAGTCACCAAGTAACACAATCAGATTTCCTTCTGTGGGATCAACAATCTTGTTTTGACTTGCTAAACTTGGAAAGTCAGTTTTTTTCAGCCCATTTTTCCCTAAAGGACTTACAGGCTTACAATGAGCATTGTCCTTTGGAAAAGCTGTTGGATGAGGTTCTCCATTCTGAACATGGCTTAATGAGGTATGAACATTGTCTGGTGTGCTTTGCTCAGTAGTCACTGTATGAAAAATACCAGAAAGGGATAAAGCTAAAGAATGTCCCCTATAATTCCATCACTGTGTTTAGGCCTTTTGGGATCTGTGCTATTTGTTTCAGAAGTGGAAAGTAGCTTTGATACACGAGGACTTTTATTCATATCTCCTGAAGAAACTGCTGTTTCTACTGGAGACTGCAATGAACCTGTGAAGATAATCAAAGGAGAATATAATTCTGAAACGCTATTAGGCACTATTTGTGG
>NW_011487331.1:0-517 GCF_000754665.1 Bison bison bison | reverse complement strand
TATGACCTGGCAGCTCCACTCCTAAGAATATATATTAAAAAAGAAGAAGAACAAAATATTTTTGGAAAAAAAAAAAAACATGTAAGTCAACCATGTACTGCAGGAAGATTAACAAAATCCTATAAATGGCTGATACTCTTGCCTGGAAAATCCCACGGACAGAGGAACCTTGTAGGCTGCTGTCCATGGGGTTGCGGAGTCGGACAGGACTTAGTGAATTCCTTTTCAATATTTACTTTCATGCGTTGGAGAAAGAAATGGCAACCCACTCTAGTGTTCTTGCTTGGAGAATCCCAGGGATGCGGGAGCCTGGTAGGCTCCTGTCTTGTCAGTTCGCACAGAGTCGGACACAACTGAAGTGACTTAGCAGCAGCAGCAGCAGCATACATGAAAAACCAGGCTTCCCTTGTGGCTCAGCCTGTAAAGAATGTGCCTGCAATGCTGGAGACCTGGTTTCGATCCCTGGGTGGGGAAGATCCCCTGGAGAAGGAAAAGGCTATTCACTCCAGTATTCTGG
>NW_011487330.1:14573-15990 GCF_000754665.1 Bison bison bison | reverse complement strand
CTCTTTACAGCATCGGACTTTACTTCCATCACCAGTCACATCACATCTGGGTTATTGTTTTTGCTTGGCTTTGTCTCTTCATTCTTCTTAGAGGTAGTTCTCCACTCATCTCCAGTAGCATATTGGGCACCTACAAATCTGGGGAGTTCATCTTTCAGTGTCCTATCTTTTTTCCTTTTCATACTTTTCATGGGGTTCTCAAGGCAAGAATACTGAAGTGGTTTGTCATTCCCTTCTCCAGTGGACCACATTTTGTCAGAACTCTCCACATGACCCGTCCTTCTTGGGTGGCCCTACACAGCATAGCTCGTAGTTTCATTGAGATAGATAAAGTTTTGTTCCATGTAAAACCTTGTTCCATATTGGTTAGTTTTCTGTGACTGTGGTTGTCAGTCTATCTGCCCTCTGTTGAAGAAGGGTAAGCGGCTTATGGAAACTTCCTGATGCGAGAGACTGATCAATGGGGAAACTGGGTCTTGTTCTGATGAGTGGAGGCATGCTCAATAAATTTTTGTCCAATTCAATAAATCTTTAATCCAGTTTTCTGTTGAAGGGTGGGACTGTGTTCCATCCCTGTTATTTGACCTGAGGCCAAACTATGGTGGAGGTAATGAAGGTAATGTGACTTCCTTCAAAATGTTCCTTGCACACACTGCTACACTCAGTGCTACCAACCCTGCAGCAGGCCACTGCTGCCACATGCCTCTGCCAGACTCCTGGACACTTAAGGGCAAGTCTGGGTCAGTCTCTTGTGGGGTCACTGTTCCTTTCTCCTGTGTCCTGGTATACACAAGTTTCTGTTTGTGCCCTCCAAGAGTCTGTTTCCCCAGTCCCGTGTAAGTTCTTGCAGCTCTATGGTGGAGTTAATGGCGACCTCCTCCAAGAGGGCTTATGCCATATCCAGCTCTATTGCACCCAGAGCCCTGTATTTCTGTTTAAGGGTAGGGTAAGAATTAACAAATGGAGATCTAATTAAATGTTAGATAATGATAAATTGCGTGAAGAAAAAGAAAGCAATAATAAGGAGACAGAGTGATTTCAATGCTATCTTAGATAAGGTAGTCATGGAAGGTCCCTCTGAGGTGGTAGAAGAAGTGACATTTGAACAGAAACATGAATGACCAGAGGAGGAAGCCATGCAAATGTCTAGGAGGAAGAGTCTTTTAGGCTGATGGAAAGGCAAGGGCAAATGCTCTGAAGAGGAGCATACCTACACTGTTAGAGGCATAATAAGGAAGCGAGTGTGGCTGGAAAAGTGTGTGGGAGAAAACTGGAAGGAAGTAAGATAAGAGCATAGCCAGGGATCAAATCACAAAGAGGTGAACTCATGTATAGACAGCTTTGTAGTGTTGTCCCTCATTTAAGCCCATTGAACATAATAGAGCTGCAGTTTGAAGAATGGAATCCATAGTCAGCA
>NW_011487330.1:13957-14473 GCF_000754665.1 Bison bison bison | reverse complement strand
AGGGTCCTTGACATTTACTATTAAATGCTGAATAGAGTATCAGATTGGAGATGTAGGAAAGGGGCGAGAGTAAGAAGTAGAAAGACTAAAACAGATGGAGAGAGGGAGATGGAGTAGGCTCTATAATTTAACTGGTTCTTGGGTAGGGATTTTAGTTACCACTACTAAGGAGTGGTGTACTGTACAACCTCAGACTTTAGCATGCATCACAGATTGCTGGGGCCCACATCCAGATTTTCTGATATGGTAGGTCTGGGGTGAGGTTTCAAAATTTGCAAGTTCCTAGGCATGAAATTAAAAGACTCTTACTCTTTGGAAGGAAAGTTGTCACCAACCTAGATATCATATTAAAAAGCACAGACATTACTTTGCCAACAAGGGTCCATCTAGTCAAAGCTATGGTTTTTCCAATGGTCAGGTATGGATGTGAGAGTTAGACTGTGAAGAAAGCTGAGCACCAAAGAATTGATGCTTTTGAACTGTGGTGTTGGAGAAGACTCTTGAGAGTCCCTTGGA
>NW_011487330.1:12403-13857 GCF_000754665.1 Bison bison bison | reverse complement strand
CCACCTCATGCGAAGAGTTGACTCATTGGACAAGACTCTGATGCTGGGAGGGATTGCGGGCAGGAGGAGAAGGGGATGACAGAGGATGAGATGGCTGGATGGCATCACCGACTCGATGGACATGAGTTTGAGTGAACTCCGGGTGTTAGTGATGGACAGGGAGGCCTGGCGTGCTGCAGTTCATGGGGTCGCAGAGTCGGACATGACTGAGCGACTGAACTGAACTGACCTGAGGCGATGCTGATGATCAGCAGGTGAGAGAACCTCACTTAAATTAATACTATGGTTGGTGCCAAATGGAACAAAAACAGAAAATTCAGTCAACCTGTTTCTTTGTTCATGCACTGACTAATAGCTGGAGTGTTTATCTCGTAGCACTGATCAAACTGGTTTTTTATGTTCCTGTGTTCCAGTGTTATTCGAGTTAGAGAGGGAGAGAGCTGTGAGTTTAAAAGTGGCTGTTTAATATAGAAAAGAGACAATTCGGTGCTTGGAAAATATTGCTAGGTTCACTAACTTATGCTGCTTCTATTAACCCATTATTATCTATAATTAGGCAAGAGAGTGAAAACAGTGTATATCTATCCCATATTCTCTGTTGGTAAGGGTATGAGAAGACAAGCCTTTTCATATTTTGTACGTATTCTGTACAGTAACTTATCAATATGTGTAACATTCTAAATATTCTAAATACAATAAGTACTATTTTGTTTAGCAATTATACTTCTAGAAAATGATCATATGGAAACAACTGGGATATATTGCAAAGATATAGTTACATGGATGCTCACCACAAGTTTAATTTATAAAAACTCAAACTAGAAACAGCCTAAATGTCTAGCAATTGAACTGAACAGACACTGTGGAAAGCTGTGTTGTGGAAGAAATCTGAGTCAAGAAAAGAAATATGGAGGTAGATATTACAGCTGTTACATGTGTGTTTTGGCATTTTGTGTTTTCTAAAATTTCTTCTATGAACATGTATTGCTGTTGTGATCAGAAGAAACATTCTCTTTTCACTTGATGCAAATTGCAAAGCTTATACATTGTCATTCTCTATATTCAAAGTTAGGAATTTGCAGCTTTTGCAAACACTTTGCTACAGCAAAGTTGCTGTTTAGTTGCTAAGTTGTGTCCAACTTTTTGCGATCCCATGGACTGTGCCATGCCAAGCTCCTCCGTCCATGGGATTTTCTACTCAAGAATGCTGCAGTGGGTTGCCATTTCCTTCTCCAGGGGATCTTCCCAGACGAGAGATCAAACTTGTGTCTCCTGCATTGGCAGGAGGATTCTTTACCATTGAGCTACCAGGGAAGTCCCATGATCTACACACCTTAAATCAAAGTGATGTTTATTTTGTTTCTCAGCATAACACCATTAGTAAAAGACTCTTTACCATCTGTTAATTTGGTTTAGAAGGCGATGCTTTAAATGAGCCGAATTAGAACTCAACT
>NW_011487330.1:10568-11249 GCF_000754665.1 Bison bison bison | reverse complement strand
TGTCTCTTTCATTCTGGTTTCCTTGGTGTGTATGCCCAGCAGTGGGATTGCTGGATCATAAGGCAGTTCTATTTCCAGTTTTTTAAGGAATCTCCACACTGTTCTCCATAGTGGCTGTACTAGTTTGCATTCCCACCAACAGTGTAAGAGGGATCCCTTTTCTCCACACCCTCTCCAGCATTTATTGCTTATAGACTTTTGGATAGCAGCCATTCTGACTGGCATGAAATGGTACCTCATTGTGGTTTTGACTTGCATTTCTCTGATAGTGAGTGATGTTGAGCATCTTTTCATGTGTTTGTTAGCCATCTGTATGTCTTCTTTGGAGAAATGTCTATTTAGTTCTTTGGCCCATTTTTTGATTGAGTTGTTTATTTTTCTGGAATTGAGCTGCAGGAGGTTAACATTCTTATAAATTCATGTCAAAAGTAAAAACATGAATTCCTAAGAAAAAAATGTAAAAACTCAGATACAAATTTAGCATTCTAATAATTAAAGAATAGAATTCAGTCTACTGACTTTGAGGCACAGAGTATTTAGTTACAGAAGATATCAATTACCTTACTCTATTGTCAATATAGTCTACTTAGGATCCATCTATGTGTTCTAGAGCTCAAAGAACAAATCAAACCAAAGAAAGAAATTCTCTAATGTCGAAAAATATGTAATTCTGAAAACATA
>NW_011487330.1:7226-10468 GCF_000754665.1 Bison bison bison | reverse complement strand
AAACAGTTTTTTTTCCATTTTTTAGATATACATTTGTTTATTTTAATTGGAGACTAATTACTTTACAATATTGTATTGGTTTTGCCATGCATTGACATGGATCCGCCACGGGTGTACATAGTAAACAGTTTTAACAGTAAAACAGTTTAAATAGTTATAACACATCAAAGCTTACACCTAAGGAAAAACATTAAGAAAAGCAATAAAAAGTTAAATATTGAAAGAAAATATATGTGATCTTGCATAAAATTCACAACAATGAAACAATGCTGTAAACAGCAAACTTTCAATAGGAAAAATCATTTTGGTCTTCAAAACTGAATGATCCTGGGTTTTTCTTCATCAGCTTAGAAAATCTCTCATTGAGTGAAAGCTTAGTCTGTGAAGGAGAGAAAAGCTATGACCTCAGAAGGTTAACAATCTTACAAAACACTCATGAAACTTGGTTACTAAAAGTAGACAGGATGGTTGGAGAAGCCTGTGAGTAACTGGAAGAATAGTGAACTGAAGAAACTGCATAGAGCTCTTCTCTGCAATCCCAGAAGCAGGAAGTAGTTTGATCTATGGTATAACATTGAGGCCACCTCTTGGTTCTTACAGGCTAAATAGTGGCATCAGAAAGCTTTAATTGAAGACATAGGGAAGAAATCATACTGTTAACCCACAGAGTAAGTGCCCATAGTGGAATGAGGATCAGGTTTACTTTTAATGAAGTGGAGATTAAATGCCTTAACTATGCCCAGGAATTTGGTAATCTGCCTTGTAAAGATACCCCTATGCCCTAGTGATTTCCAGTTGGTGTTATTAGTCTATAATCAGATATCTCAGAGATCTCCCAAGACTTAATTTCTAGTTTCATCCTTATATAGACTGCCCCTGAACCCAAGTTTCTTTCTCAATCTTCAAGAAATATCCTTTTCAACACCACCCCAAAACCTAAATCAGAAATACGATTGATACTGCTCTGAGGCCTAAGTGGGATATATTCATTACTCTATACTGCCTATTTTCCACTTTTAGGCCATATATTTCTATGCAGAAAAAAATCTGATTGTGTGTCGAATAGGGTGCTCTGGTTAGTTAAACCTGTTGCTAACTGAAGGTTAGCAAATAACACTTTTGATTTCAATCCCCAATGTGAAAATCATTAAAAATACATTAGTACATTATTTTGCTTTAGTACATAGTCTCATAAACATGGTTGCCTGCTTTGCAAGTGAGAACCAGGTTGAGCCTGAAGGCCACCAGAGATGTAAACATATAGTACACTGAACTAAATCCATGTTTAACTTGAAGTTCATTTTAAAAATAAGTAATTGAGATTGGCTTATTTCATAGACCTCTGTGTCTTTCCCAAAGGCAAAATATAGGGAAGAAATTTCTTGTGTATTAGGGGCTCCAAATAGGCTCTGGTTAACTACATTGTTTTTCTATTCATAAAAGATACCCTTGTATATACCTAAAATAGACATGATTTTTTTCTTACCATTTCATGAAAAGCGTTATCATACAAATTTATTATATTTACCTGATTACCAATTGCTAGGAAGTTGTATTCCAGGTGTATTCCTTTGGGCTAGTGCTGAGAATGCTTGGTTGGAGCATATGTAGTCTTTAGGGGTAAAGTTTTAATCTCAGGCTTCTTGAGTCTGTCAATTAAGCATAATGTTTCAATTAAAATATATTTGACAGCCATTAATTAGATGAGTAAGTTGAGCCATTCAATTTAACTTTTCTAGGTCTCATTTTCACCAGTTATAAAATTAAGCAGGTATATTCAAGAATCTTCAAGGTTCTTTTTAGTAGTATTAAGATTACAAGTACTGAATCTGGGAGTATGGCATTTAAAAGGATCATATGTAGGCATTAATCTAGCCTTTTTCATATTGTCACTTCAAAACCACTAGATGAGTTTTTCTGCTGTTTAAATGCCAAAGAAGTTTTACTATTATTAAAGTATGGTCATGCCTATAAGGAGACCAATCCTGGGTGTTCACTGGAAGGACTGATGCTGAAGCTGAAACTCCAATACTTTGGCCACCTCATGTGAAGAGTTGACTCATTGGAAAGGACTCTGATGCTGGGAGGGATTGGGGGCAGGAGGAGAAGGGGACGACAGAGGATGAGATGGCTGGATGACATCACTGCCTCGATGGACGTGACTTTGAGTAGACTCCGGGAGTTGGTGATGCACAGGGAGACCTGACATGCTGTGATTCATGGGGTCACAAAGAGTCGGACAGACTGAGCGACTGAAGTGAACTGAACTGAACTGATACGCATTTGGAACAAAAGTAGCCAGTGTCTCTGTATAGAGAGAAAATGGATCAGTAGTTAGCTTGGCCTCGGGGCTGGGGTTGGGCAAGGGAAGGGAGTAGAGGGGAAGAAACTATAAATGGCTACAAAGTGTTTCTTTTGGGGTTAATGAAAATGTTCTAAAATTAGATTATAATGACGGTGATACAACTCTGTTAATATACTAAAAGGGCTTCCCAGGTGGCTGCGAGGTGAAGACTACACCTGCCAAAACAGGAAATAAAGGAGATGTGGGTTCATTCCCTAGGTTGGGAATATCCCCTGGAGAAGGAAATGGCAACCCATTCCAGTATTCTTGCCTGGAAAATGCCATGGACAGAGAAGTCTGGAAAGCTATAGTCCATAATGTTGCAAAGACTGGAAAACAACTGAGCCACTGAGCACACACAAACAATATACTAAAAGCCACATTTAGATAAGTGAACTTTATAGTATGAAAATTAGATCTCAATAGAGTTGTTACCAAAAAAAGAGCTGGAGCATATAGATACATGAGATTTAGTACAAAAAGCAGCTTGGCTATCGAAAACTTTCATTCTGCCATGTAGCAGGGATATCCTCTCCTAAATGGTTGCTGCTGGGCCTGGTTTTTCCTGTGTATTATTATAACAGCTGTTCATGTAAATAAACAATACAGAAATTTTTTAAACGGATGGCTAAATAGTTCAAGGGAAAATGTTTGCCACATTTAATGTCTTAGTCTGTTTGGGCTGATGTCCCAAAATTCACAGACTGGCCAGGTTATAAACAACAGAAATTTGTTCCTCACAGTTCTGGATGCTCGAAAATCTAAGATCAAGGTGCCAGCATGGTCATATTCTGATGCATGCCCTCTTCCAGATTGCAGACTGCCAACTTCTAGCTGTGTCCTCACAGGGTGGAGTGGGCAAGGGAGCTTTCTGGGGTCTCTTTTATAAAAGCACTAA
>NW_011487330.1:6146-6565 GCF_000754665.1 Bison bison bison | reverse complement strand
TGAATTGCAGCATGCCAGGCCTCCCTGTCCATCATCAACTCCCGGAGTTCACTGAGACTCATATCCATCAAGTCAGTGATGCCATCCAGTCATCTCATTCTCTGTCATCCCCTTTTCCTCCTGCCCTCAATCTATCCCAGCATCAGAGTCTTTTCCATGAGTCAACTCCGCGCATGAGGTGGCCAAAGTACTGGAGTTTCAGCTTTAGCATCATTCCTTCCAATGAACACCCAGGACTGATCTCCTTTAGAATGGATTGGTTGGATCTCCTTGCAGTCCAAGGGACTCCCAAGAGTCTTCTCCAACACCACAGTTCAAAAGCCATCAATTCTTCGGCACTCAGTTTTCTTCACAGTCCAACTGTCACATCCATACATGACTACTGGAAACACCATAGCCTTGACTAGACGGACCTTTGT
>NW_011487330.1:2928-5296 GCF_000754665.1 Bison bison bison | reverse complement strand
TTGAGCATTACTTTACTAGCGTGTGAGATGAGTGCAATTGTGTGGTAGTTTGAGCATTCTTTGGCATTCCCTTTCTTTGGGATTGGAATGAGATGTGGTAGGGAGAATTCTACAAATGGCCCTTAAAGAGTTTTCTCAGGACTGTGAATATGATATAACATCCATGAATATATTACCTTATCTGACAAAAGAAATCTTAAAATTTGTGAAAGTGAGGTTGCTCAGTCATGTCTGACTCTTTGCAATCCCATGGGCTGTAACCTACCATGCTCCTCTGTCCATAGGATTTACCAGGCAACAGTACTGAAGTGGGTTGCCATTTCCTTCTCCAGAGGATCTTCCCAACCCATGGATAGAACCTGGGTCTCCTGAATTTTAGGCAGATGCTTTACCATCTGAGCCACCAGGGAAGGTACTAATAAACTGACTTTAGGTGGATTATATTAAATTATCTGGGTTGGCCTAATTTAATCACCTAACAGAAACAAAAGAAGAGGTAAAAGAGGAAGTCAGAATAATTCAAGGAATGAACTGAACATGACATGCTGTTGATGGTTTAAAGACGGAGGGTGCCCCACATGAAAAGGAATTCAGGCTATCTTGCTTTCCAGGTGGTGCTAGTGGTAAAGAACCCAGTTGCCAATGTAAGAGACATAAGAGACTCAGGTTTGATCCCTGGATTTGGAAGATCCCCTGGAAGAGGGTATGGCAATCCACTCCAGCATTCTTGCCTGGAGAATCCCACAGACACAAGAGCCTGATGGCTTACAGTCCATAGGGTCTCAAAGAGTCTGACACGACTGAAAGGACTTAGCACACACACTAGAAACAAAAAGGCTGCTGGCTAATAGTAGCAAGAAAACAGAAATGTCATTCCCACAACCTCAAGGAACTAAATTTCCCCCAACAACTAGAATAAGCTTGGAAGCAGATTCTTCCCCAGAGCCTGGAGATAAAAGAGCAACCCAGAGCCAGAACCTTGTTTTCCCCTCCCTAAGACCCTAGGTGGAAAACAAACCAAACACAGCTGGATATCTGAACTACAGAACTGTGAGATAAGTGGCTACTATTTTAATCTGCTGTTTGTAGTAATTTATTTAAGCAGCAGTAAGAAACTAATATTCTAGAATTTTAAAGAATTTAACCTTATCTTTACTTGTACCTATAGAGAGGCAATATGGTAGAATAGAAAGCCCACTGGTTTTGTAGCCGCACAAGCCAAATTTGAACATATATTGAAATTTTGAATTATATTGTTAGTTGTATGACTTCAAGAAAGTTAATATACTCTGTTGAGCTTATTTTATTCATCTGTAATATGGAGATGTTCATAGCTACTTCACAGGATTGCCGGGGATTAAATTAAATTACAAATGTAGAATGTTCAACAGTGCCTAGCACATGACAGGTACTCAGGAAATGTTAGCTATTATTATTAATCTGCTTCTATATCTGCAGCTCTTTCAACCCTACCACCAATGCCTTTGGTAGGGTTGAAAAACTCATATTCACAGTCCTGAGGAAACTCTTTTGTAAGACCCATTTTAAAGGGAATGTAAAAGCATTCTTACCTTTCATGCTCTAGTTCTGAAAGGATACACAAATGCTTCTGATAATCATCATTGGGCAAAGTCCTTCATGATTAAAACAGGTCATTTGGAATACTGAAATTTACTTAATATATATTATTATTAAAGAGCAGAAGGATTTTAATCTTAAGATTGAACATGAGGAATAGTACTGAATTCTTCCAGGTGACAATTCTTGCATGCTTTAAGTAGAAAGGATACAACATCAAGACATGTATACTTACCATAGGAAAATGACACATGGGAATCTCAAATACAAACATAAAATGGAGCCAGAATTTTCTGATTCTACAGTAGGATTGTTTATAAAAATTGTTATGGATTGTTCAGAATCAGATTCTAGAGGCTCCTACTAGAAGTTACACCCATTTTTGTTTCATTTTTTCTCCTAAAACTAATTATAGTAGTAGAGATGTCTGTCTGCAATTACCTTTGACATCTTTGAAACTTTTCATAGGACAGGTGATCATTTTCTGGTGATATCTAAATGGGAAAGGTTAAAACCAGTCATACAAAAGCCTTCCTTACTCAACACAGGTGCTTATTTTCTATACTTTAAATTGACTGACATTTCAGTAACAATATTCTCTTTGCCTGATCCTCAGTATAACATTCAATTTCAGATTCCACCCCACCCCCATTCATGAATGCAAGAATGTTAAAGACTGTACCCTTAAAGATTAAGCAGTCCAACCTCTTTACATAAAAAATAGGAAACAGGATTCAGAAAATTAATACTCTCAAGCCTTAAGCTAGTAGTGACCCAGAAGAAAACTCTT
>NW_011487330.1:0-384 GCF_000754665.1 Bison bison bison | reverse complement strand
AGTGCTGATACTTACACTTCGATTCATGTTCCTTGAATCACTTCTTTGCTGCATATGCTTCCGTAAGTATTCACTCCTTCTTTTCATTGCAAAAGTCCTAATATGAATCATAAATGGTAATACTTTAAAAAGCAATCAGTTATTTTGAAAGAAATGATTATTGCGAATGTATATCTTCAAGCAGTATTATTTTATTGTACATATTTAAACATTTGATTTAAGACTGGTCATTCAAGTTCAGTTCAGTTGCTCAGTCGTGTCCTACTCTTTGCGACCCCATGAATTGGAGCACGCCAGGCCTCCCTGTCCATCACCAACTTCCGGAGTTCACTCAAACTCATGTCCATCGAGTCGGTGATGCCATCCAGCCATCTCATCCTCTGG
>NW_011487329.1:3337-4842 GCF_000754665.1 Bison bison bison | reverse complement strand
ACTCCAAGGCCAAACTTGCCTGTTACTCCAGGTATCTCTTGACTTCCTACTTTTGCATTCCAGTCCCCTATGATGAAAAGGACATCTTTTTGGTGTTAGTTCTAGAAGGTTTTGAAGGTCTTCACATAACCATTCAACTTCAGCTACTTTGGCATCAGTGCTTGGGGCATAGACTTAGATTACTGTGATATTGAATGATCTGTCATGGAAACAAACAGAGATCATTCTGTCATTTTTGAGATTGTACCCAAGTACTGAATATCGCACTTTTTTGTTGGCTATGAGGGCTACTTCATTTCTTCTAGGGATTCTTGCCCACAGAAGTAGATATAACGGCCATGTGAATTAAATTCACCCTTTCCAATCCACTTTAGTTCACTGATTCCTAAAATGTCAATGTTCACTCTTGCCATATCCTGTTTGACCACTTCCAATTTACCATGTTTAGTTCACTGATTCCTAAAATATCGATGTTCACTCTTGACATCTCCTGTTTGACCACTTCCAATTCACCTTGATTCATGGACCTGACATTTCAGGTTCCAAAGCAATACTGTTCTTTACGTCATTGGACATTACTTCCATCACCAGTCACATCCACAGCCGAGCATTGTTTTTGCTTTGGTTCTGTCCCTTCATTCTTTCTGGAAATATTTCTCCACTCTTCTCCAGTAGCATATTGGGCACCTAACAACCTGGGGAGTTCATCTTTCAGTGTCATATCTTTTTGCATTTTCCTACTGCTCGTGGGGTTTTCAAGGCAAGAATAATTAAGTGGTTTGCCATTCCCTTCTCCAGCGGACCATGTTTTGTCAGAACTCTCCACTATGACCTGTCTGTCTTGGGTGACCCTACACAGCATGACTCATAGTTTCATTGAGTTAGACAAGGCTGTGGTCCATGTGATCAGTTTGATTAGTTTTCTGTGATTGTGGTTTTCTGTGATTCAGGAGAATGTTGGATACCACCAAAAAAAGATACCCCAAATCCAAGGGCAAAGGAAAAGCTCCAGCAAGATGATAGGAGGGGCAAAATCACATTTATAATCAAATTTCATACCCACCAGAGATACTTGGAGGGTTCAAACAAAACCTTGTGTGCACCAGAACCCAGAGAATCCACAGAGAATGTGCCAGGCCTCTTTGAGTGTTTGAGTGTCTCCTGCTGTGGCACAGGTCAGCAGTGGCCTGTTGCAGGGCAAGAGCTCTGCGTGCAGCAGACCTGGGTCACACAGCATGTGGCATAAGCCTTCCTGGAGGAGGTCACCATTAACCCCACCATACAGCTGCCGAACAGATGACCCACAAACTGCAAAACAATTATACCAAATAAATTCTTATACTATTAAGAAAGTTCTAGGACCCACAACAGAATTCCCAATCTGGGGATCTGACAAATGGACTGAGAAGCCCCAGGGAAGGGGGCTTTGGAGGCCAGTGGGATTTGATTATAGAACTTACACAGGACTGGGGAAAGAGACTCTTGGAGGGCACAGACAAAACCTT
>NW_011487329.1:0-336 GCF_000754665.1 Bison bison bison | reverse complement strand
AATCCCAGGGACGGGGGAGCCTGGTGGGCTGCCGTTTATGGGGTCGCACAGAGTTGGACACAACTGAAGCAACTTAGCAACAGCAGCAGCAGTTCTGCCTACTTTCTTCAATGTAAATCTGAATTTGGCAATAAGGAGTTCATGATCTGAGCCACAGTCAGCTCCCAGTCTTGTTTTTGCTGACTGTAAATAGCTTCTCCATCTTTGGTTGCAAGGAATACAATCAATCTGATTCTGGTATTGACATCTGGTGATGTCCATGTGTACAGTCTTCTCTTGTGTTGTTGGAAGAGGCTGTTTGCTATGACCAGTGCATTCTCTTGGCAAAACTCTGTT
>NW_011487328.1:4659-5150 GCF_000754665.1 Bison bison bison | reverse complement strand
GCGAGGTCAGGGGCAGAAGCCGGGAGGACCCCAAGCCCGAAGGGCGGCAGCCAAGAGGAGTTACCCCACGTCCGAGGTCAGGGGCAGCGGCCGAGAGTGCCAGGAGGAGCTACCCCACGCCCCCATGCCCAAGGCCAGGGGCAGCACGGGCGCAGGAGGGCCTAGAGGAGCTATCCCATGTTGAAGGTCAGGAAGGGCGGCGGTGAGGAGATACCCCTCGTCCAAGGTAAGAAGCAGCAGCTGCGCTTTGCTGGAGCAGCCGTGAAGAGATACCCCATGCCCAAGGTAAGAAGATAGGTGTTGCAAGAGGGCATCAGAGGGCAGACACACTGAAACCATACTCAGAAAACTAGTCAATCTATTCACACTAGGACCACAGCCTTGTCTAACTCAGTGAAACTAAGCCATGCCCGTGGGGCAACCCAAGATGGATGGGTCATGGTGGAGAGATCTGACAGAATGTGGTCCACTGGAGAAGTGAATGGCAAACC
>NW_011487328.1:0-512 GCF_000754665.1 Bison bison bison | reverse complement strand
TTCTTCGGTGCTCAGCTTTCTTTATAGTCCAACTCTCACATCCATACATGACTAGTGGAAAAACCATAGATTGACTAGACAGAACTTTGTTGGCAAAGTAATGTCTCTGCTTTTTAATACACCATACAGGTTTGTCATAGATTTTCTTCCAAGGAGCAAGTGTCTTTTGATTTCATGGCTATAGTCACTGTCCACAGTGATTTTGGAGACCAAGAAAATAAAGTCTGTCACTGTTTCTATTGTTTCCCCTTCTATCTGCCTTGAAGTGACGAGACCAGATGCCATGATCTTTGTTTTTTGAATGTTGGGTTTTAAGTCAATTTTTTTACTCTCTTCTTTCACGTTCATCAAAAGGTTCTTAAGTGCTTCTTTGCTTTCTGTCAAAGAGTGGTGTCATCTATATGTCTGAGGTTATTGATATTTCTCCCGGCAATCTTGACTCTGGTTTGTCAAGATTACAGCCTGGAATTTCACATGATGTATTCTGCATATAAGTTAAATGAGCAGGGTGG
>NW_011487327.1:4784-5000 GCF_000754665.1 Bison bison bison | reverse complement strand
AGCCACCTCATCCTCTGTTGTCCCCTTCTCCTCCTGCCCCCAATCCCTCCCAGCATCAGAGTCTTTTCCAATGAGTCAGCTCTTCGCATGGCCAAAGTACTGGAGTTTCAGCTTTACCATCATTCCTTCCAAAGAAATTCCAAGGCTGATCTCCTTCAGAATGGACTAGTTGGATCTCCTTGCAGTCCAAGGGACTCTCAAGAGTCTTCTCCAACA
>NW_011487327.1:0-531 GCF_000754665.1 Bison bison bison | reverse complement strand
AACAGATTGGATGATGCCCACCCACATTGGGGAGGGCAATCTGTTTTACTCATTCTACCAGTTCAAATGCTAATCTCACCAGGAAACACCTTCACAGACACACCCAGAAACAATGTTTAACCAGATATCTGGGTACCTGGTGACCCCATCAGGTTGACACATAAAATTAACTATCACATTTGGTCATTAGAGATAAAGTGAGGGAAATACTTGTCTGTTGGTTGTTGACAGCTGGCATTGTACCTTATTGGTCAAAGTCCATGCTGTACAACTTGCTAAATATTTTGAATATCACTACTGGTTATACATATTTTTGTTTATTCTTTGTTAGAGCATATAAGTAAATAAAAGCATATAGAAATAGACTTAAAACTAATTAGCCTCTGTTCTCATTAATCTTTAAATGTTATTATTTTCTGATTTTGATGTCACTCAAACTTTAAAAGAACTAAGTGACCTTGAGTATTGAAAGTTAGAGGTCCTTTGATTTGAATAAAACCTAATTTTTTTATTGAGATGAAGTTCACACAC
>NW_011487326.1:20348-20775 GCF_000754665.1 Bison bison bison | reverse complement strand
GATATGTATAACTGATCCACTTTGCTGTACAGCAGAAACACAACATTGTAAAGCAACTACAATAAATATTAAAGATTGGGATCATAGGCTTAGAAGCCAGAGGATCTGAATTTGAATTTGAGTCACTACCTATTGGCTATGCAATTTGAGGCAAATTTCTTAATCTTTCTGCACCTCTATTTCTTAATCTAAAATGAAGATAATGATAACACCTTCCTTGTAGGTTGTTGAGAGAGAAATGAATGAAACTTGTAAAATCCTTGAAAGAATGCCTGGTCCAGAATTCCTGGTACAGAAAGTGTTAGCCATGGTGATGATGGTAATTATGATGCTTGCCTATCACAATCCTTATTTCTCTTACCCACCTTCTTCTTGCTCATGACTTCCCTTTTGCAGTGATGGGTTTTTTTTTTCTTTTTTAAGAAAA
>NW_011487326.1:16016-16496 GCF_000754665.1 Bison bison bison | reverse complement strand
CTCCTCCAGAGTATCTTCCCAATCTAGGGTTCAAACCCAGGTCTCCTGCATTGGCATGCATTCTTTACCATCTGAGCCACCAGAGAAGCCCCAGAATACTGGAGCAGGTAGACTATCCCTTCTCCAGGGAAACTTTCTGACCCAGAAATCAAAGTGGTATCTCCTGCATTGCAGGTGAATTCTTTACCAGCTGAGCTACCAGGGAAGCCCCCAACAAAATTGAGGAAGTTTTAAGTTAAAGGTACATGCATATTCATGAAAGGGCTTGAGCAAAGGAGAATTCAGCATAGAATTGGGACAAAGGTCGACAGAGGCAAGTTTCGGTTGATTGGAGGGTCATGGGGGCCTTAATTTCTGCTGCTGCTGCTTCTGCTAAGTCGCTTCAGTCGTGTCCGACTCTGTGCGACCCCGTAGACTGCAGCCCACCAGGCTCCTCTGTCCCTGGGATTCTCCAGGCAAGAACACTGGAGTGGGTTGCCA
>NW_011487326.1:15005-15916 GCF_000754665.1 Bison bison bison | reverse complement strand
TTGATTAAATCACTGGGCATTTGATTACATCAGTAATCAGCAACCCCCTTCCTCCCTGGAGGTTCTGGGGCGGGGCTGAAAGTTCCAACTCTCTCATCACGTGGTTGGTTCCCTTGGCAACCAGCTACCATCCAGAAGCTATCTAAAGGCTCATTAAGAGTCACCTTCATTAGCATAAACTGGTTTGATTGAAGGCGGCTTGTTAGGAATAACAAAAGACACTCTTCTCACCCCAGTTGCTCAAGAACTCCTAAAGGTTTTAGAAGCTCTTGTGCCAGGAACTTGAGATAAAGACCAAATATATATTATCACAATATCACACTATTGAAGTAGCATTTTCCAAATATCTATATAAGCTCTTACAGCCCTTTAGTAATGGCTATTTTAATAAGCATTTGATCTATTTTTTCCTATGAATAAACCACATTGGATTTATTAATTAAACTCTAATACTAGACCTGAGAAAACTATCTTTCATGTAAATTATTTATGGAGGATTTTATAAAGTCTTTTAGTGAGACTACAGTGATCTTTTCTCTAATTTAAGATTGTGTATAAGTTAATGCAGCTAACAGAGCATGTTAAAAATGCATGGAAGGGAAGATTTCAATATTTAGATTTGTTTAAAATTTATTGGAATTTGGAGACCATGTGGATTTTAACTACCAGGTCCTTGCCTAAATAACTCAAAACATGCAATAGGAATTATTTTTTTTTAAGTCCTTGGAGATACTTTTATGATGGCAAATTCACTCTTGCTCCTGGTGCAAACCTCTGTGTGACCTTAATGAGATTTTAAAATTATGACGTATGATATAAAAGTCAGTTTTGCTTTGTAGGCCTTCTGTCACCTGAAAACTTGGTTTACTCATGGGTGTCAAGCCAATAGACACAACCAAGTCAAAGTGAAG
>NW_011487326.1:10343-11958 GCF_000754665.1 Bison bison bison | reverse complement strand
TTGCAAAACATCTCCAAGGGAATGGCCAGCCTTTGGAAGGGGTGTGTTAATCTCTTCTATTCACAGGTGAGCACGGACAAGCTATCTCTCCAGGAGCTGAACAAAGGCCTTTTAGTTTACAGTCATGCAGAGGGTCAGGGTTCTCCAGGCAAGCCATTAAGTATGATTATAATAACAAGAGTAACGAAAAGCAAGTCAAAGAAACAGTTTCCAATGTGGAGTCAGAATTGGCTTTCTCCCTGCAACACTGCTGCATCATGAGAGGTGGCATGAGGTGGAGAACCAGCTTGATTTTAAGCACGGCTAAACTTGAACCCCTCTCATTAGCTGGATGATCCTGGGGAAGTTGTTTATCCTAAGATTCACTCTCCTCTGTAAAATGGGTCAATACACAAATGTTCATGGACATTTCACATTTTTGCGTAGGTGTTTGGGGACCATTTTCTTGGGCGTTTACCTAGAAGTGAGTCATAAACTGTGTGCATAAGCATCTTTAGTAGATACTGCCAAAAGGTTTTCCAAAGTGGTTATACTATGTCACACCATCTTAATTTCACCAACACTCAGTGTTGTCATCAAGCTTTCTCAACCTCAAATTCGTGACTCTTAAGAAAGGGCTCAAGTTAAGTTTCAGTTATACTCTCTGATTTTACATACAGAATTGTTTGTATATGTGTGCTTTGCTGGAGAGATTACATGGTTTTCTACAGAGCTTCAGGGGGGCCCTTGTCCCAGAGAAGAGCAGGGACCACGGCTTCAAGTTGTTGGCTTTCTTATAATCCTTAACACTATAATGGTACACGTAGTGTTTATTCGAGCCAAGATTCCTCTTGGGAAAACTAAAACTGCTGGGTAACTGTCTCTATTTTTGAAAAGCACATTATGGAAGGCCAAAGCACTCTGGCATTTTGCTAGTGCTGGTGGATGTCGGGAGATGTTGGCAATGTTCAAAATTTCATGCCCTAAAAAAAGAGATGATATTTATTGGGGTATTTTAGGTGTCTGTAATAATTTGATCAAATAAACACATACATGTCTACTAATTGAAAGAGTGAAAAAATTGGCTCAGGAAGATAGATTTTAGCTGTGGGCGTTATTCTGCTTTGGAAACAACCTGTTGACATCAGTGGTGTGTCCTGATGGTTTGCAATGTGATACAGCTGGAAATGGCTAATACAAGTAGCAGAGGATTAGAGGCACAAAATCCTGCATCCTTCTCAATACACTCTTATTCTCTGAGGTAAATGTATGGGCTTATTTTGGGAACTCTTTCCTGTGGAGGTCTCCATCTCCATCAGCAGGTGCATTTAGAAAAGATTAGGAAAGTAAAGAGAACAAAGATACTGATCAAGTTCTGGTGGGGGAAGAATTACAATGTTCAGTTTTCCTAGTTGAAACCCTTTAAGTTTTTTTTTTTTTTTTCCCGAAGATATTAAGTTTCATGGTGTTTACAAAGCATTCAGTCGTTCTTCTGTTTCAGACGGTGAAGAATTCTTCTTATTATTTTAAAACTATTTGCCTTCATCCGTTTGGGTTGCTATAACAAAATACCACAGACTGGATGGCTTATAAACAGCAGAAATTTATTTCTCCCAGTCCTGGAGGCTGGGGAATC
>NW_011487326.1:9700-10243 GCF_000754665.1 Bison bison bison | reverse complement strand
TCTTGCCTGGAGAATGCCATAAAAAGAGGAGTCTGGCTGGCTACAGTCCATGGGGTGGCAAAGAGTTGACATGACTGAAGTGACTGAGCATGCACGCAGGCAGATGACCTCATGAATCCTGCTGACCGCACTCTGCAAAGCTCTCTTTAACAGCCATGTAGCCAGGTGACACCATGAAGTCAACCATGTGCCTTGTTATAATTATGGTGCTGTAACTGTTTCCATGGACCTGCTCTCCAACTAGACTTTGGAGCTCGTTGAGCCTGGGATTGTGTCTTATTTCTTTTCTGTGTCTTCAGAGGGTCACATGGTGCTTGTCTCATATCTGTGGTCAGTATGCTGTTAGTGATTGAAATAAATTGTCCTAATGTTCTTAGCAGTTAAAAATATGATGCCTAGAGATTTTTTTTCTGGGCCTATCCAAGCCTATCATTAGGCTTCCCTGGTGGCTCAGACAGTAAAGAATCCACCTGCAATGCGGGAGACCTGAGTTAGATCACTGGGTTGGGAAGATCCCCTGGAGGACAGCATGGCAACCCTCTC
>NW_011487326.1:9006-9600 GCF_000754665.1 Bison bison bison | reverse complement strand
CAACCCTCTCGGTATTTTTGCCTAGAGAATCCCCATGGGCAGAGGAGCCTGGTGGACTACAGTCCATGGGGTCTCAAAGAGTTGGACATGACTGAGCGACTAAGCACAGCAACATCCAAGCCTATCAGTAAAATGATCTTAATTCTCTTCATCATTTAGCTAAATATGGTGTCAGTTCTAATTTGATAGTTATCCTTTGCTTGGGCTTTTAAAGTCACAAACACATTTAAGCAGACAGAGTGTAATGGCAATGAGGTGGGCCACATTGGTGCCTGCTGCTGTTTATGCCCTTGTGACCATCCAGATCTTGGATCTCCTGCTGTTACTGAGTCCAAGCTCACTTTGCTTGCTGCATGACAGGCCAATGAATCCGAGAGAGGAGGTGTTGAGGCAAAAAGAGACTTTAATTGGGGAGCCAGCAGACCGAGAAGATGGCAGGCTAGTGCCTCAAAATCACCATCTTATTGGGGTCCAGATGCCAGGTTCTTTTATAGATCAGAGAGAAAGAAGCAATAAGTAACTAAAGTAAAAGGGCAGAATAGAGAGGGAGAGGCAGTGGGGAAGTAAAGTGAAAGGGTTTTCAGTCTTGCAAAA
>NW_011487326.1:5016-6415 GCF_000754665.1 Bison bison bison | reverse complement strand
ACTTTAACCTCTGAGCCACCAGGGAAGCCTAAATTTCTTTTCTTCCAAACTGGAAATATAGATCAAAAGTTAAGCTCGGTCCTCCTCCTGTTTTGTCTGTGACTCAGTTGGAATCCTTGCCAAGAGCTGTAAAAATGACTGCATTCTAGAGGGGCCAGGTGACTGGCTCTGGCTCCCAGGAGGAAGGCAAGATTTCCATGAATAGCAGAGGAGACACTGAGAAGGAATCTGTTTTGAATCTGTTGTTTGGTCTTTTAAAAGTCACCCTGTACCCCTTCTCCTGTAGTTGTGTTCCAGCCCTTCTCAGACTTTTTTCATTCTTGAAGATTACTGAGAACTGAAAGTAGCTTGGCCTCACCTGTTCTTACTGCAGAGACTGGGGTCAGCGTGGGAAGTTCAGTTCACTTGCTCAATCATGTCTGACTCTTTGCTACCCCATGGACTGCAGCACGCCAGGCCTCCTGTCCATCACCAACTCCTGGAGCTTGCTCAAACTCATGTCCATTGAGTCGGTGATGCCATCCAACCATCTCATCCTCTGTCTTCCCCTTCTCCTCCTGCCTTCAATCTTTCCCAGCATCAGGATCTTTCCCAATGAGTCAATTCTTTGCATCAATGTGGGAAATAAGATGGCAAAAGGGCTTCCCAGATGGGACCGAATTCAGGGTGGGTGGTCTTTGCCTCCAAAGAATGACGGTCAGGAGAAGGGTGAGAACACCTGGAACATCAGGATTGTCGCTGTCATTAGTAATGTGTGTGCCTGCCAAGCCAGCCCATCTCATTACGGGCCAAGAAGGCAGATTTCAGGTGTTTTAAATGGGCTTGCATGGCTCAAAGGCTACAAAATAAGGCCATGAGGTAATCAAGTTGGTTGCCGGTTGTCTGCAAGTTTCCTTTAAAATGTCACACATCAATCTCCATGCTAGGTTTTCTGATTCAAGGAATTTACTCAAAGGAGATTAATTGATAAACATGGATTTATGGGTAAGAAGTGGTTGTATAAATGACAGGGCATGCCTCATGATCCTGGAACTGTCAGCACCAACCATTTAGTGAGTGCATCCTATTTGCTATGCATCATTTGGGTTAATTCTGACAATACCCCTGTGAGATGGCTACCATTATTCCAAATCTAAGGATAGGAGTACACAAATGTTAAGCAACTTGCCTGTAGTCACACAACTATCAAGTTTCAGAGCCTGTTTTGAATCCATTCTTTGGTCTTTTAAAGCCACCCTGCATCTCTTCTCCTGTGCTTCTGTTTCAGCCCTTCTCAGACTTTTACATTCTTGAAAATTACTGAGAACTTCAAGTAGCTTTGGCTCAAGTGACTCCATCTGTTTGTATTTTCCATATTAGGAATCAAAACTGAGAGTTTTTAACAATATCTATTAATTCA
>NW_011487326.1:4225-4916 GCF_000754665.1 Bison bison bison | reverse complement strand
GTATACATGCGTCCCCTCCATCATGAATCCCCCTCCCAGCTCCCTCCCCACCCCATCCCTCTAGGTTGTCACAGAGCACCAGCTTTGGGTGCCCTGCTTCATGCATCAAACTTGCAACTAGTTATCTATTTTACATATGGTAATATATGTTTCAATGCCGTTGTCTCAAATCATCCCACCCTCTCCTTCTCCAAGAGTACAAAAGTCTGTTCGTTATGTCTGTGTCTTGTTTCACAACAAAAAAAAAAGAAAGAAAGAAAGAGAAAGATCCGTGAGCTAATGAACTGGCATGGAAGTCATCTTAGGAGGGGGATGGACTGGTCTTTGCCTGGAGAGTCACAGAAAAGATCTGGCAGGTTATTGAACCCATCATTAGCTTCCACCTGGTTTGTAAGAATCTCAAGTGGTTCCTGGATCTAAATATCTTCCAGAGGCCTTCTTGAGCAGCGGCTCACAGAGCAGAGATCTAAGTAAGTGCTTGAGCTCTAAATGCACAAACCTGAAGTTAAGTTCTGTTCTACTTGTGTGCAAGCTGTGTGACCTTTGAACATATTACTCAACCTCTGTGTGCTTCAGAACACATCTGTAAAGTGAAACATACAATTAGCAATTTACTCACTGGGTTGTGAGAATTAATTTAAGTAAAACCATTAACCTAGTGTCTGGCAAATGGTATTCAATGATTATAATT
>NW_011487326.1:431-834 GCF_000754665.1 Bison bison bison | reverse complement strand
GTATTTTTGTTGTTGTTGTTGTTAGAGCAGCCCAAAAGGACTAAGACCAAAGATCTTTCTTAGAATTTAGGACATTGTGTGTCAAATAAGTAAGTTCAAGGTCACACACCTGAGATGATAGCCAACATTTATTGTGAACTTACTGTGTGCCAGCAATCTATGCCCACAGGTCCTAGACATGCAAAAATAATAATTACAGCAGTGGTAACTGCTGCAGGAATAACGGCGATGTTTGTTGATAACTGACAATATGCCAGTTGTCAGAGTAACTCATGTGAGTCATCTCACTTCATCTTTCCAGTACATCTATGAGGTAGTGACTGTCATCCCATTTTACACATGGATAAACTGAGGACAGAGAGCTTAAGCAGCTGACACAGCTAGTGAGTGGCAGAGACATGAC
>NW_011487326.1:0-331 GCF_000754665.1 Bison bison bison | reverse complement strand
TGAACTGAACTGAAAGTGAAAGTTGCTCAGTCGTGTCCAACTATTTGTGACCCCATGGACTGCAGCACACCAGGCCTCCCTGTCCATCACTAACTCCCAGAGCTTGATTAAACTCGTGTCTATCGAGTTGGTGATGCCATCCAACCATCTCATCCTCTGTCGTCCCCTTTTCCTCATGGCTTCAATGTTTCCCAGCATCAGGGTCTTTTCTAATGTATCAGTTCTTTGCATCAGGTGGCCTAAGTATTGGAGTTTCAGCTTTAGCATCAGTCCTTCCAATGAATATTCAGGGCTGATTTTCTTTAGGATGGACTGGTTGGATCTCCTTGCA
>NW_011487325.1:25626-27691 GCF_000754665.1 Bison bison bison | reverse complement strand
AGGTCTTCGAGAATTTCTAGGACAACACCTGAAAGTTTTACTTCTGTGTAAACATTCCAAACATAGAAACATGAAGAGTACAGCCTTACTGTCCCCTTTCATTCCCCTTCCCCACCCAATCCCCCCACCCCCTGCCCCTCCCCCCCCAGCCATACCAGAAAATTCTATGTGAATGAATCTAGCATGGTACCGAACACATAGTAGGTTTCAAGAACTGTGTTTTCTTGTCCCATCCCTTTTCCCACCATACACATTCACACACACATCAACACTCCAGTGCATTCACACATTCAAATACCTAGGTAATGGGTTGAACAAGCCACGATGTGGGGTAACCTAGGAAATCATACTGATTAGCCAAAGACAGCTCCCAGATTTGGCTTGTAGACTGTGGCTGGCTGGGGAGGTGATAGAGGGAGGAATTTGGCAGTGGTTATCATGCTTAAAGAAATAATTGATGATGAGATTTGACTTGGATCTGCAGTAACAAACCCCCATCAAAATGGAAGCAAACTTGGTTCCCAAGCACATTTTCTAATGATACATGTTCTTTCATAGTAACTACACATGCTGAATTCAAGCAGACCAAACTGCAGGAATTACGGCGACGTCTACTCATTATTGTAATTGGTACCCTTATCACTGGCTATATGGTCTCGTGTACCTGCTTGCTTCACTATAGCTGTGATAGCGAGGAAGCCCATACAGCAGCCAAGTAAGTCTTACACCTTTGAATAAAAGTACAAGGTTGTGGGGAGGCACGCGTTCTTCACTATACTCTATAACTGTGAGAGCGGGGAAGTCCCCAAAGCAGCAACATTAAGTCTTACACCTTTGAGCTAAAAATACAAAGTGGCCGGGTGTAGGGGTGAGGTGAGGAGGTGGGTGTGCACGCGCATGAAGAACTGTACCTGCACACGCATGCACACACACGTAAGCGGGTTCACTGTTGTTTTGTTACTTACCATTAACTTGAGACTTCAGAAGAGCTACCAACATCTTGTGGGCTGGATATGTTCACTTAAATGAAGCTCTTAAATTATCTCAAGTACATTATCAACTTTAGCCAAAACTATCTCCTATTCAGGGTTCACTTGAGCCCCAGGCTGCTAATTTCATTGTAAGTTGAGTCTATGAAAAGAGGGAATGACTATCTAAATAAGACAGAATCAAAATCTTCTCAGGGGAGGAGTTGGGTCTCTGCATTCCAAAGATAGTAACACATTTTGGATAATCTATCATTTTGAGATGTAATAACATGAAAAATTTTCAACTGTGTTCAGTGATTCTAGTCCCTGGCTTTAATATAGGAGGATTAGGCTGGCACTTGGTATACTGGGTCTCTAAAAATTTCCCAATCCAAGGACTGGTGACTGAAATATACCACTGTTCTATTCCTTCAGTTTTAGAGTTAGCATGTGAGGATTAATATGTATGGTTACAAACCTTGATGGTGTAAATATGATAGGAAAACAATGAATTTGGTCTAAGACTTTTTTATGTGACAGGTTGTGACATTTGTGCCTCAGTTGCATATCAACTTGTGGCTTTTTTGTAAAAACTATAATTTCTGGATTAGATAAATTCTCTCTCTCCCTCTCAACAGTAGATTTGAAACAAGTTTGTGTCATTGCATATATAGACTATATGGTTATCCACTGTGGTTGAAACGGCAAAATTAAGAAAAAGAAAAAGCATTCAACACGAGTTCAAAACTGTAACCTGACTCATAGTTTTCACCACACTCCGATTCTTACTGTGTTCAATTTTCCTGCTAGAGCCACAAAAAGACCACAAGTCTAAATTGACACAATAGCCCATATTTTCTGGTAACAGCAATCTTACTCCTCTGATTTAAATTGTCATATTCCAAATCCTCTGTATTTTCAGGGACAAAAAAGAAGATATCACCATCAAGGCATCCAGGTCATCTAAAATATCATTTACCGACTCCAAGTCACCGACTGCTGGTCTGGGTGATCCAGAAAGACAATCCGTGGTATCCAGAATAGATAAGTCATCTGGGCCCTCAAGTCCACGAAAAGTTCCTTCAAGTGCAGAAAAG
>NW_011487325.1:23171-25014 GCF_000754665.1 Bison bison bison | reverse complement strand
TATGTTGCTTTTTAAACCACACTTAATTATAGAGTAGGAGTCTACAGAATATTTGAAGCTCATTCAACGTGAAAAATTCTAGGTGCATTAGTATGGGGCTTCACACATAAAACCGATATAAAATATGTAAAAAAAAAAAATGTACCCTGAGTTAGAGAAGAAATTTTGCGAAAAAGAAAAAATAATAATTTTTTTACCAGTCAAAGCTTCCACAAGTTAATACCTAAAATAACTCGTCTCACTTCAAAGGATAGTTTTTGACACTTCTTGGCAATGTCCTGGTTTAAGTAAGAGGGCTCTGAATCTCTGTTTGCTAGCCTTCTTGCAGCATTGTCTTTCCGGTCATGATACCTTTCTTCTGTCTGGCTCCCATTTTGTATTTCCCGGTTCAGCAAGTATCAGGGCTGTATGTCAGTCAGTCCTTGGCTTCCTTACATTTCCGGCCACCAGGGGTCGCTGTGAAGCCAGTTTCAAACGTGGTCCTTCCCTCTAAGACCATCAGCGCTGTGTTTCCCTTTCATCCACATTCCTTACCTTCATCTCCAAAACTCATACCTTGCTCCTGTCTATGGAACTAAAATCGTTAGTTCTTCAGTCATGTCCAACTCTTTCTGGCTCCGTGGATTGTAGCCCACGTTACTTCTCTATCGACAGAATTCTCCAGGCAAGAATACTGGAGTAGGCAGTCATTCCTTTCTCTAGGGGATCTTCCAGACCCAGGGATCCAACTCAGGTCTCCAGCATTGCAGGCAGATTCTTTACCATCTGAGCTACCAGGGAAGCTCTGGGGTCACAGAGAGTCGGACACGACTGAGTGACTAACACAACAATAACAATGGAACTGAAATTAATTATATTTTGCTCCTTTTATTCAGTAAGTTCAGTTCAGTTCAGTCGCTCAGACCTGTCCAACTCTTTGTGACCCCTTGGACTGCAGCATGCCAGGCTTGCCTGTCCACCACCAAATCCAGGAGCTTACTCAAACTCATGTCCATCGAATGGGTGATTCCATCCCACCATCTCATTCTCTGTCGTCCCCTTCTCCTCCCGCCTTCAATCTTTCCTAGCATCAGAGTCTTTTCATGAGTCAGTTCTTTGCATCAGGTGGCCAACGTATTGGAGCTTCAGCTTCAGTATCAGTCCTTCCAAGGAATATTCAGGACTGATTTCCTTTAGGATTGACTGGTTAGATCTCCTTGACTGGTTGAATCTCACTTTATTCAATAAAGTGCTTTCTAAAAACGTATCCCTTAAAAAAAGTGCAAAAATGCAGATTTCAAACATTTCCAACATGTATTTCTACATGAAATTCTATAAGCATGGAAGTACACAACATTGTAAATCAACTTTACTTCAATAAAATTTTTAAAAATTAAACTTTTAAAATTTAAAAAAATTTAAGAAATTATATACACAATGGAATATTACTCAGCTATAAAAGGAATGCATTTGAGTTAGTTCTAATGAGGTGGATGAAACTTGAGTTTATTATACAGAGTGAAGTAAGTCAGAAAGAGAAAGACAAATACTGTATAGTAACACATACATGCAGAATCTAGAAAGATGGTACTGATGATCCTACATGGAGGGCAGCAAAGGAGACACAGATGTAAAGGACAGACTTTTGGATTCAGTGGGAGAAAGAGAGGGTGGGATGATTTGAGAGAACAGCATTGAAACATATATGTTACCATATGTAAAATAGATAGCCAGTGTGAGTTTGAGGTATGAGGCAGGGCCAGGGCACCTAAAGCACGTGCTCTGTGACAACCTGGAGGGATGGAGTGGGGTGGGAGTTGGGAGGGGGGTTCAGGAGGGAAGGGACACAAGTATACCTATGGCC
>NW_011487325.1:22729-23071 GCF_000754665.1 Bison bison bison | reverse complement strand
GTGATCACACCATCGTGATTATCTGGGTCGTGAAGATCTTTTTTGTACAGTTCTTCTGTGTATTCTTGCCATCGCTTCTTAATATCTTCTGCCTCTGTTAGGCCCATTCCATTTCTGTCCTTTATCAAGCCCATCCTTGCATGAAATGTTCCCTTGGTATCTCTAATTTTCTTTAAGAGATCTCTAGTCTTTCCCATTCTGTTCTTTTTTTCTATTGCTTTGCACTGATCGCTGAGAAAGGCTTTCTTATCTCTCCTTGCTATTCTTTGGAACTCTGCATTCAGATGACTATATCTTTCCTTTTCTCCTTTGCTTTTCACTTCTGTTCTTTTCACAGCTATT
>NW_011487325.1:21162-22629 GCF_000754665.1 Bison bison bison | reverse complement strand
GATGTTTGTGCCAAGCAATCAGGTGAACAAAACATGATCATCAACCAATTAACATTAGAACATTCCCCCAGGGATGACCAATAGTCAAATCATGGTTTCCAGTTCCCTTGACATACAAGGACCAAACAACCAGACCTGCTGTGTTAACACTTTCCTCACATTCACATATTTTATTTAATCCCCAACAGTCCCCTATTATATGGACTACCATATGAGTTAACCGATGCTCTGTAACATATAGTAAGATCACATCTAGCAATTGATTGAATCAAGATATGAATCTATGATTGACTTAAGTTCAAATTTTCATTATGCTGTACTGCCTTCTCACTTCCAGTTTCTGGGGTATGTGTTTATTCTCAGATCACCCAGTCCACTGGTATCAGCAAAGTCCTTACTTGACTTTTAATCAATCTGGACCATCCTCCTAACTTACCAGGAGCATATAAATATGTCTTGACTTCATTCACATCTGACTTCCCCATAACCTCTGCCTCCTCCACTGGTAGTCTCCTGGTGGGGTCTGTAAGGTCATCATGAAATTCACAGATGGCACGATATATAAAAGTTTTAAGAGGTAGAAAATGCATTTGAAAAGCATTGTGGTAGCTACAGACTTGATTTCCTACTGGTATTACATTTTTTGTAAAGATAAACTGCAAAGGGTTAGAATTGTTCTGGGATAGCCTGGTCTTTTTAAAATTCACAAATAGAAGCAAAAGTTCTGATCAAATTTTTATGGTTTAGTATGAAAAACAGTTCAAACAAAAAAGTAGGAGTATGAATGAACACCCATATAAACATTGCTCAGATTCAACAATTATCATTACATGGCCAATGTTGTTTCATTTAAACTACTATCCATTGCCCTCCCATTTATATCTCAAAAAAATAATAAATTTTAAAAATACATAAACACAATACTCCATGGGATCACAAAGAGTCAGATACGACTGAGTGACTGAACTTAACTGAACTGAAACACAATACTATTATCTCATATGAAACTTAATAATAATTCCTTAATATAAATTATCCAGTCTGTATGCAAATTTCCTCCATTTGCCTCATTTTTTTTAGTGGTTGCTTTGTTCAAATGATGTTAACCAGCATTTGACAGCATCTCAGTCTAAATTTTTTAAAAATTAAAATTTCATTGGGTAATCTGGCTTCATATTGTAAGATGATTTTGAAGTTTATCTGGGCTATCAGTAGCCTGTAAAATAGCCAACGTCAAAACTGCATAGTTTTTCAGCTTAAATTCAACCGAAATCTTGGTAGGCAAAGTCAAATGATCTAAGCTTTCTTCTCTTTATCATTCTTAAGCTAAAGACTTGTAATACTTTAAAGGCTGGGAATATTAATATCTAATAAAAAGGACTAACTGCCAGTGACAACCAATGATAATGACATCTTAAACACAAGCTATTAGCATGAGTATGTATGTTGCTATTTAAACCACACTTA
>NW_011487325.1:20417-21062 GCF_000754665.1 Bison bison bison | reverse complement strand
GAAAAACAGTTCAAACAAAAAAGTAGGGGTATGAATGAACACCCATATAAACATTGCTCAGATTCAAGAATTATCATTACATGGCCAGTGTTGTTTCATTTAAACTACTATCCATTGCCCTCCCATTTATATTTCCAAAAAATAATAAATTTTAAAAATACATAAACACAATACTCCATGGGATCACAAAGAGTCAGATACGACTGAGTGACTGAACTTAAATGAACTGAAACACAATACTATTATCTCATATGAAACAATAATAATTCCTTAATATTAATTATCCAGTCTATATGCAAATTTCCTCCATTTGCCTCATTTTTTTTTAATGGTTGCTTTGTTCAAATGATGTTAACCAGCATTTGACAGCATCTCAATCTAAATTTTTTAAAAATTAAAATTTCATTGGGTAATCTAGCTTCATATTGTAAGATAATTTTGAAGTTTATCTGGGCTATCAGTAGCCTGGGAAATAGACAACGGCAAAACTGCATAGTTTTTCAGCTTAAATTCAACCAAAGTCTTGGTTCAGTTCAGTTCACTTCACTTCAGTTGCTCAGTCGTGTCCGACTCTTTCCAAACCTGTGAATCGCAGCACACCAGGCCTCCCTGTCCATTACCAACTCCTGGAGTTCACTCAGACTC